>NC_088351.1:25870000-26170000 GCF_036884655.1 Musa acuminata AAA Group | reverse complement strand
TAAAGTGTGATAAACTTTTTATGATTTAAACACTTTCGAAAACTTCGTACGATAAAAGTAACGTTTTCGTTTGAAACCATTTCGATTGCGTTTTAACTTGAAGAGATAAGTAAGACGGAGACAAAGAAGTAGAGCATTAAAGTGCAAATGGTTTGTAGTAATGTAATTGACAATAAGTAAATACAAACTAGAAATCACGCCGATTTTACAGTGGTTCAGTCAAATGACCTACATCCACTTGCGAGGCCCCTCTTTGATGAGGCTCCCACCTTCCACTAGCAAATCTCTTAAAATGGAAGGGCAAATACCCCTCTTACAACCTTTTACAAGCAGTTCACTCTCTTACAGATTTTTAGCAAGAAAGAAGGAGGTGAACACTAGCAAATTGAAAACAAGACTAGCAAAGACTTTTCTAAGACCTTTCTCTCAAACAATTGCTACTAAAAAAGTTGTAATCTCAGTTGAGATTTGAGGGGTATTTATAGGCCTTAAGAGGAGTCAAATTTGGGCTCCAAAATTTGAATTCTCTTTGGGTTTCCGATGCTGGCGGTGCCACCGCCTCTTAGTGGCGGTGCCACCGCCCAGCTCTCGGGTGCTGGGTGGTGCCCACCGCCTAGGCCAATTCAGCTCACTGGTTGGGCTCCAAACTTGGCCCAAACCAGTCCGAACTCGGGCCCAATTGGCCCCTACTTGGGTTATAAGATTAACACATAATCCTAACCCTAATTAACGTGTTAACTATGAATTTAAAGATATTTTCTAAGCTATTACAAAGTCCGTAAGTCGAGACTTTTTCTGGTGAACTTCCGACGGTTTTCCGATAAACTCTCGGAAACCATTCTGCGGACTCCTAGCAAGATCCTAGACTTCACGATTTGATCTTGACGAGTTCCAACGAGCTTCTTCGGCAAGCTCCGATCTTTCTTAGCGAGCTCCGCGAACTTCCAACGAACCTTCCAGCGAGCTTCCGAAAAACCCTTCGGCAAGCTCCCTACTCATTCTCGGCTAGTTTCGGCAGCATTCCCGATGAACCTTCGGACTTCCGTCGAACTCTTGAACTCGAAATGAATCCTTTGTGCTTGACTCCGACACTTTATTTTGCTTTATGTCTTCATCGTTATCATAGTTAATCCTGCACACACATGCTAAAACTCTACTCCGATCTAGACAATTATTACAACGCGAATTGACATTCGGTTGCCCGGCACGTCATTGGTTGGCACTTCGTCCGATTCTTCGGTGCATCGTCCTCTCTTGTAGCTTGTTGCCCAATCGGCGGTTGACCTCCGCAACCCCGATATCCTTGGTGTAATTTCGCTCTCCTTGGCCCGATGCCCGACGTCCGAAGCCTTCTGCCATCCAATATCTTGATGTGATCTACTCCGGCGCAACGTCAATTCCTCCTACGTTAACTGTCTAATCCTGATCGAGTAGACCTGCATCACTCAAAATGTAGTTAAACATAAACATAATTATCAATTGGTTTCATCATCAAAATACGAGATTCAACAATCTCTCCCTTTTTGATGATGACAACCAATTGATGACGGAGTTAACTTGACTCCCGGAGTTTAAACAAACTCCCCTTATCAATATGCTATATTGATAGAACCTTTAATTCAAACTGAATTCAAGTTATTGCAATATTCATCATGAATACTTGCAACACATCATTATGAACTCATGCATAGACTTATGCATATCATGTCATCAACATACTTCTCCCCCTTTGTCATCAACAAAAAGGAGAAGTACAACTATTCTTTGTGTTTGTAATATAAGTTCAACTCATTGCATGAGAAACATAATATTAAGTTTTATTATCATGCAGTTTTGAAGCTAGAAAATTTAGCAAATATTGCATCATGCTTAGGACATTCAAGCTATCAAGTTTTAGATATGCAAGTTTTACAACATACAAGATAGCACGTTTGGTAATGTTCAAGATAGAAAGTTCTAGCAATATTGAGATGTTCAAGAAAGCAACTCTTGCTTCTTGAAATATGCAAATTTGTCAAGTTTTGCTAGATGTGCAAGTTAGCATTTTTGCCTTTTAAGATAGGAAAGATAGTAACTTTTTGCTTCTCTTTAGACTACAAGCTAGCAATTTTTACAATATGTAAGTTTCACAATATACAAGATAGCAAAAATTTCGAAAGCAAATGCAAGATAGCTTTCTTGTGTAAGCTCATAATTCTTGCTTCCTATTGCAATATGCAATTTGCAAGTTTTGCTTCTTGAGATAGGCAAGATAACACTTTTGCAATTTTTGTTTCTTAAGATAGGCAAGCTTTGTGATGTTCAAAATAACTAGCTCTTTCTTCTAGAAGTGTCATTTTTGCTTTCTTTGCAAAGTGTAAGCTAGCAAAATGTTTGAAAAAGTGATCAAGTTTTGCAACATACAAGCTAGCAAAAATGCCAAACTAGCAAGAGATAATGTTTTACATGAGGCAAGCAAACAATTTGACGAATGTTACATTTGCATCTTCTCTTTTGAGAAGTGCAATTTTTGCTTTCATCTTGAATTGTGCAAGCTAGTTAGTTTGCCTCTTTTCATGATGTCCACGCTAGAAATTCTTGCTCCCCCTTTGTCATTGTCAAAAAGAAGGGAAGACCCTTATATCAATTTTCATATTATGACAAAAGTAAGTATCATTCTTATTTGTGCATCATTATATATTCAAATTAAAACATACACAATTTCAATAACCTTATTTTTCATGCACGATACCGAAAAATAAATCAATCATCATTAATAAGCATATCATACATGATACTCAAACATTAAAATTTTCAAGCATTTATCAACATGTTGATCATGATACCAAACATTCATCATTTAAAGCATTCATGATACACATCATATGCAATAAATACATCATGTACATCATTATCATAAGTATTGCATACATCATTTTAACTTTATGAATATTTCATCATTGCATGCATCATACCAAAACATTTCAAGCCAAGCAAGCCATAAATACAAAGAAATCATGTCATGAAGGATAAAATCATTTGAATACCGAAAGACATGATTCATATAGTAAATATATTCTTTAAATAAAATATTAAGAAAAATCATAGGAGTACAAAGAAGAGATCTTGTTTTAAAAGAAAAATCAAGTAATAACTCCAAGAACTCACAAGGAAAAATCATGATTCATTTAGAAAATCTCCTCTCAAGAGAATATCTTGTAAAATCGTAGAAGATAGATTAATGAGAAATTTTGATTTATAATAAAATCTCATGTATCGAATGTCGAGAAATCAAAATGATGATTTATATAAAAAAAATATCACAAGTTATATTCAAGAGAAAAATCATCATTCATTTTCAACTTATTCAATTTGTCACATCAATATTTCTTAGATATGCATGATACCAAAACATGGTTTTAAATCTTTAACATATAACATGCATAAATTGAAAGGAGAAGGGAAGAATTCAAACGTACAAAGATTTCATCCATCTCATAAACAAATGTAAGACCAAGTCATGAATCCAAAATTCCATGAATCAAAATGATCAGAAAAGGTAATCTCATGTTATTCCAAGAAATCAATATCATGATTTTGATAAAACTCATTTCAAATTTAAATCATCAAAATCATCAAAATATCAACATTACTTTCAATAGATTCAAAATGGTATACATAGATTTATCATAATAAACATCAAGATCAATAGGATAGAGAAAAATAAATTTTCAAGGAAAAAATATTTTCTTCTTTTTAGTTGTTTCAATTCATATGATTTTATTTCACTTATACCAAATAAAAACATGTATAATGTTTAAAACCGAAAGTGTAAGATTTATTACAACAAAGATTAATATGGCACTTTCATTATGGTAAAAATCAATAATCCATAAATCACAAGATTCATATGCATAATTTTGAAATTTATTAAGCATGATCAATATGCATGACACTAAAACGTGGTTTCAAAATATTTAATATTTTCATTACATCATTATGCAATGGTTTCATTGAACATAATTTTGAATGATTCTTATAGATAACTAAAACTTCTTTAGTTTTAATTTATGTGATTGACTTTGTATTAGCATGCTCAAGTTTTGTTCTTATGTAAAAAACATACATCATGTTTGAAAACCAAAGACAAGTTTTAAAAAAAATATCATCAAGCCTTCCATATAAAAACCATGCATCATCATTGAAAGTTAATATGGAAATCATCAAAATACACATTCTTGCTTCTCAAGCACATATATATGATTATTTAAATATACCATTTTATTCTATTAATATAAAACATACAATTTTCAAGAAAAATAATTATTCAAAAGAAAAGAGAAAATGCATCATGGAAAACATCAAGTAATTTCAAAATAATTCAAGAGAGTTGAGTTACTTACCTTGTAGTCGAAGCCCGTCAAAGCCCAATTCGGCGTTTCACCTTTGGAAGTTCTTGATTCATCCTTGGTTGCCTTCCTCTTCTTTGGCCTCTTCCTCCGTTCAAGTTCATTGTTTATTTTAGATTTTTGTTTAATAAACTTATTAAGATTTAGTATTCGAAATTCAAGTTCATCATTATCCTCATCACTTGAGTCATTCCTCAAGTGATATCCATTTGTCCGGAGTTCCAAATCTTTCCTGTTCTTTGGAAGGTGATTTTGTTTATCATGTGCATTGTGCACCATTTCATATGTCAGCAACAAACCAATTAGTTCTTCAAGTGGAAAAATATTTAAATCTTTTGTTTCTTGTATTGCGGTTATTTTAGAATCCCACCTTTTTGGAAGGGATCTTAAGATCTTACTTACGAGATCAAAATTCAAAAAAGATTTACCAAGAACTCTTAGATTATTGACGACATCCGTGAAACGGGTGTACATGTCACCTATAGTCTCGCTTGGTTGCCTTTGAAAAAGCTCAAAATCATGCAATAAAATGTTAACTTTTGAGTCTTTGACTCTACTAGTTCCCTCGTGCGTGATTTCAAGTGTTCGCCAAATATCGAAAGTCGTTTCATATGTAGAAATCCGATTGAACTCATTTTTGTCCAAAGCACAAAATAAGGCATTCATAGCCTTTGCGTTTAAAGAAAAATATTTCTTCTCCAAATCCGACCATTCGTTCATCGGATTAGAGGGAAGTTGAAAACTGTTTTCAATGATATTCCATAAATCCAAATTCATAGAAATCAAGAAAACTCTCATTCGAGTTTTCCAATAAGTGTAGTCCAATCCGTTAAACAACGGTGGACGAAAAACCGACAAGACCTCTTGAAAGCCATGAAGAGTCATTTCTCTCGGGTGTAAATCCGGAATGAGAAATACCGGGCTCTGATACCAATTGTTAGGATCGGAGCTGCACTAAGGGGGGGTGGTGAATTAGTGCAGCGGTAAAGTGTGATAAACTTTTTACGATTTAAACACTTTCGAAAACTTCATACGATAAAAGTAACGTTTTCGTTTGAAACCGTTTCGATTGCGTTTTATCTTGAAGAGATAAGTAAGACGGAGACAAAGAAGTAGAGCATTAAAGTGCTAATGGTTTGCAGTAATGTAATTGACAATAAGTAAATGCAAACCAGAAATCACGCCGATTTTACAGTGGTTCGGTCAAATGACCTACATCCACTTGCGAGGCCCCTCTTTGATGAGGCTCCCACCTTCCACTAGCAAATCTCTTGAAATTGAATGGCAAATACCCCTCTTACAACCTTTTACAAGCAGTTCACTCTCTTACAGATTTTTAGCAAGAAAGAAGGAGGTGAACACTAGCAAATTGAAAACAAGACTAGCAAAGACTTTTCTAAGACCTTTCTCTCAAACAATTGCTGCTCAAAAAGTTGTAATCTCAGTTGAGATTTGAGGGGTATTTATTGGCCTTAAGAGTATTCAAATTTGGGCTCCAAAATTTGAATTCTCTTTGGGTTCCCGATGCTGGCGGTGCCACCGCCTGTTAGTGGTGGTGCCACCGCCCAGCTCTCGGGTGTTGGGCGGTGCCACCGCCTAAGCCAATTTAGCTCACTGGTTGGGCTCCAAACTTGGCCCAAACCAGTCCGAACTCGGGTCCAATTGGCCCCTACTTGGGTTATAAGATTAATACCTAATCTTAACCCTAATTAATGTGCTAACTATGAATTTAAAGACATTTTCTAAGCTATTACAAAGTCCATAAGTCAAGACTTTTTCCGGTGAACTTCCGACGGTTTTCCGATAAACTCTCGGAAACCATTCTGCGGACTCCTAGCAAGCTCCTAGACTTTATGATTTGATCTTGATGAGTTCCAACGAGCTTCTTCGGTAAGCTCCGATCTTTCTCGGCGAGCTCCACGAACTTCCAATGAACCTTCCGGGGAGCTTCCGAAAAACCCTTCGGCAAGCTCCCTACTCATTCTCGGCTAGTTTCGGCAGCATTCCCGACGAACCTTCGGACTTCCGTCGAACTCTTGAACTCGCAATGAGTCCTTCGTGCTTGACTCCGACACTTTATTATGCTTTATGTCTTCATCGTTATCATAGTTAATCCTGCACACACAAGCTAAAACTCTACTCCGATCTAGACAATTATTACAACGCAAATTGACATTCTGTTGCCCGGCACGTCATTGGTTGGCGCTTCATTCGATTCTTCGGTGCATCATCCTCTCTTGCAGCTTGTTGCCTAATCAGTGGTTGACCTCCGCAACCCCGATATCCTTGGCATAATTTCGCTCTTCTTGGCCCGTTGCCTGACGTCCGAAGCCTTCTGCCGTCCAATATTTTGATGTAATCTCCTCTGGTGCAACGTCAATTCCTCCTGCGTTAACTGTCTAATCCTGATCGAGTAGACCTGCATCACTCAAAATGCAGTTAAACATAAACATAATTATCAATTGGTTTCATCATCAAAATACGAGATTCAACAATCTCCACCAAAAATTTGACAGATTTGAGGAGGGAATTGACAGTAATATCTTAGTTTATATGACAGAGAAAATATAGTATCAAGATCAAACAAACAATGCTATGCGGTTGAAATTCTGCAATGTATCTTTCGTTGTAGAGATGAAAACTTTGTGATGAAAAGTTTATGCAGCAATATAGGAACAATTTTTTTTTTTTTGGATTTTCGGATAGGGATAACTAAATTGCAGTAGTAGTAAGGTAGGAAACCAGAACCTGTTGTAATTCACGGGATGATCTGCGGTGGTGGAGATGATGGCGGAATTTGGCGATGATCTTTTAAGCAATTGTGGGAATTGCTTTGGACGATTGTGGAGGGTTGATGGATGGCTGTGGAAGGGCAGCGAGACACCAAGAATGCTGCTCTAATACCAGATATTAGAACCCTTGCAGATTCTAAACTTGGGGTTGATCTCTTTAGGGGATCGGCCTCCTTGGAGCTCTATAGGGGTTCCTCCCTCCAAGTTGCTGCTCAAAGGCTACAGAAAAGATTCATCTATTGCTTATGAAAAGAGGAGGAATACGTGGCTATTTATAGGCTTCTAAACCCTAACTCCTAATAGGATTCCTACTCAAGACTCCTACTTCTAACTAACTCCTAATAGGACTCCTACTTAAGACTCCTATTCCCTTACAACTCCTAATTCTTCTCTAAGAAACAACCTCCTAACCCTAGCCGGCCTCTTCACCTCTTTAATAAGAGTCGTCTTAGGTAGGTTTTACATGAATGTCCCTCTCAAGTAGGACTCTCCTAGGTAGAGTCCTAACACCTCTACCCTCCAACTGCATGACGTTCACTCGCTCCATTTTCTGGCTCAATGCATTGAATACGACATTTGCTTTTCCGGGCTTGTACTTCATTATCATATCAAACTCAACCAAGAAGTCCTACCATCGTGCTTGCTTTGGGGAGAGTTTCTTTTGAGTTTGGAAATAGCTCAAAGCGATGTTGTCTATCCTCAGCACAAATCGTGATCCAATAAGGTAGTGTCACTAAACTCGTAGACAGTGGACCACCGTTGTTATCTCCTTCTTGTGCACCGAATACCGCTGCTAGGTCTCATTGAGCTTGTGACTCTCGTAGGCCACCGGATGACCCTCCTGCATAAGTACTCCCCCAATAGTAAAGTCTGAAGCATCTGTATGGATTTCAAAGGATTCCCCATATTCCGACAATTTGAGCACCAGTTCTTCCAACACAATAGCCTTTAGATCTTAGAATGCAGCTTCACATTTATCATATCACCTCCAAGGTTGTTCCTACTTCAGCAACTCCGTCAGTGGAGTTGAATGCTTTGAATACCCCGCTATGAAGTGTCAATCATATCGCCATTCCGCAATAGCTTGCACCTTCGATTCATCCATCTGAATGAAGCCATCATCGATTCGATGCCCCAAGAATAAGATCTTCATTTGAGCAAAGTATCACTTCTCCCTTTTTATGAACAAAAGTGTTCCCCCTGAGAACATTGAAAATTGTCCGAAGGTGCTCGACATGCTCCTCGAGCGTTTAGCTATAGACGACGATATCATCTAAGTAGACAACCATGAACTTATCCAAATACTCTTTGAATAGTTGGTTCATAAGAGTATAGAACATGGCTGGTGTTGGGAAATCTTTAGGGGCGACATCACATGCGCAGTGGAAGAACAGAAGACAAAATCTCCTATTCCCAAAGAGATGTTCGTTGTTGTGCGAATATTGGTGGGCAAAATTCTTGAAATAAAGAACTACGTATAGTAAAGATTGTGTTACCTAGGGAGATCGTATATCTTTGAATCCTTGCAGATCTCTAGGAGAGGGTGAGGGAGGTCAAGCACCCTCCTCTCTAGCAGTAATCCACATAGCAGGGCTGCAACGATGCTCCTCAAAACTCCAAGCTTGCTCTGAGGTGGAGAGGAGGAGGAGAATAGGAGAGGCAAGCTAAAGCTCTAGCCTATGAACTATTGAATCCCTCATATTTATAGAGGTCCTCCCCTATTGGGTATTAGATCTTGATACCGGGGAGGGTAAAAATGTAGAATGGATTTTGAAAGAATACCGATATAATAATTGTTCAAATAGAAAATGTCACAGAAGGCAAGGAATGAACTCTTGAAGAAACTTTGGTAAAACAAAAAATAGCTCACCACCAAGTTTAAAATCAAAAGGGACACAGAAAATCACCACCTTAATGATAATAAATAAGGATACAAAACTGAAAGAAAAAGACTCACCACTCAAGGATGCATCCAAGAGATATAGAGTTCAAAAGAACACTCCAAGAGAGCTTCTGTCAATATCCTCAGTTTCTAAAGTCTTTTCCAAGCCCTAAACCCCAAAATAAATACTAGTGCATGAAACAACCCTTCATGCATAGGGAATTTCAAAATTAAGTGCTTTACAGTTGCCAACCAACTTCATTAATGTATTCCTTAGCCATGAAGAAAAGCATCATGATACAACTTTACAGCTGCCAACCAACTCCATTAATATATTCCTTTGTGCAGGGAATATGCTGATGAGCTATCTTATCTGAGTAGGTTGAGTTGAAGATTATGTGGCAATATTATTGGTTGAAAAAAATATCATATTATTAGCATTGTCCATATGAACAGATTGTAGAAAATTAGACACTCCCATGTTAATCTCCCGTGGTTGAAAAAGACTTGTCCTCAAGTCCTTGTTTGTTTCGTCATCATGATTATAAAAAAGACTTAAATCAGCCATATTAAATGTTGGGGATACTCCGTAATCTTTAGGTAGCTCAATCTTATAAGCATTTTTGCCAATTCTCTTAAGCACCTTGAATGGACCATGGTTTCAGTTTTCCAAATTTGCCTGGCGAAAATCTCTCCTTCCTTAGATGAATCCAGACCAAATCACCTGCATTAAACTCCACATATTTTCTATGTTTGTTAGCAGCTTGCATGTACCTCTCATTTTGTTTCTCAATGGTTGCTTTCACACCCTCATGCAGCTTCTTTATCTGCTTAGCTCTTTCATCAGCATCTCCACTAAATTGCTTTGTTATAGAATGAGGGATTAAGTCCAAAGGACTAGCAGGATTAGCTCCATAAACTACCTCAAAAGGACTCTTACCAATACTATGATGCATAAAACGAATATAGGCAAACTCAATTTATGGAAGAATGACATCCCACTGCTTAATATTCTTGTCAACATAGCTTCTAAGCAAATTTCCCAAGCTTCTGTTTGTTACCTCAGTTTGCCCATCGATTTGTGGATGATGTGAGCTGCTGAAATTCAAAGAAGTACCCAGCTTCCTCCAAAGAGTTCTCCGAAAATGACTAACAAATTTTGAATCTCGATCTAACACCATAGTTCTTGGAATACCATACAATTTAATAATCTCCTTAAAATATAAATCAGCAATATGAGATGCATCATTCGATTTATTGCATGCAACAAAGTGAGACATTTTTGAAAATCTGTCAACAACAACCATGATAGAATCCTTGTTCCTTTGAGTTCTTGGCAGTCCCAAAATGAAATCAAGACTCACATCCTCCTATGGAGCATTTGGCACTGACAATGGAGTGTACAAATCAGAATTTTAACTTCTTGTTTTTGCCAAATGACACAATCGGCATTACTTCACATGTCTATCCACATCTCTGAACATTTTAGGCTAGTAGAAATTTGATTGAACAAGAGCTAGAGTCTTATCCCTACCGAAATGTCCTCCCAAAATACCACCATGAGCTTCAGCTAGAATTACTTGTCTCAAAGAACAAGATGGAACACACAAAGTATTAGTTCAAAAAAGAAAACCATCAAAGATAAAAAATTATTGAAAGGAACCTGATTTACAATTTTGTCATATCGAGCCGAAATCCACATCATTCTCATATAGATCTTTGAATGTTTCAAATCCAATCACTTTGACTTCCATTGTTGATAATAAAGAATGCTTTCTGCTCAATGCGTTTGCAACTACATTTTGAACACCATATTTGTGCTTGATTGTAAAGTTGTAAGATTGTAAAAACTCCACCTAAGCTGCATGCCTCTTGTTTAGCTTGTGCTAGTGATTAATAAACTTTAATGCCTCATGATCAGAATATAGAACAAATGGCTTGGCAAGAAGATATTGACTCTAATGAGACAAAGCTCGATAAATCACATAGAACTTCTTATCATAAATAGAGTATTTCTTTCTCGTATCATTCAGCTTTTCACTAAAAAATGCAATGGGCTTTCTGTCTTGGCTCAAAACTGCACCAATTCCCATATTAGATGCATCACATTCAACTTCAAACACATTATCAAAATTTGGTAGTACTAAGATAGAAGCTTCGGTCACCTTTCTTTTCAAAAGCTCAAAAGCATCATTAGCTTCACTAGTCCATTTGAATTTATCATATTTTAGACATTTGGTGATTGGAGCGACAATAGAGTTGAAACCCTTGATAAATCTTCTATAAAACGAAGTTAAGCTATGGAAACTCCTCACATCATACAATGAAGCAGGTGTTGGCCAACTGAGAATATCCTCTACCTTACTTTGATCCATCATGATTCCATCTTTTGAAACAACATACCCTAGAAATACCACACTAGAAGTAAAGAAATCACACTTCTTTAGATTAGCATAAAGTTTTGATGCCTCAAAATAAGAAAGATCTCTTCAGATGATTCATATGCTCCTCTTCGCTCTTGCTGTACACCAATATATCGTCAAAATAAACTACAACAAATATTCCAATGCATGGCTTAAGTATGTGATTCATAAATCTCATAAAGGTGCTAGGAGTATTAGATAGCCCAAATGGCATAACCAACCATTAATATAAGCCTTCTCTAGTTTTAAATGCTGTTTTCCACTCATCTCCGGGCCTCATTCTTATTTGGTGATAGCCACTCCTCAAATCAATTTTTGAGAAAGTATAAGCACCACACAATTGATCAAGTAAATCATCTAACCTTGGAATAGGAAAGCGATAGTCCACTGTGATTTTGTTGATGGTACGACTGTCCATGCACATTCTCCAAAAACCATCCTTCTTTGGCACCAATAAGGCTGGAACTGCACAAGGACTCATGCTCTCCCGAATTAACCTTTTTTTTACCAATTCATCAACTTGCCTTTGAAGTTCTTCATGCTCCTTGGGACTCATCCTATATGCTGCCTTATTAGGTAGAACAACCCCCGGAATAAGATCAATGTGATGGTGGATATCTCTCAAGGGTGAAAGGCCATGTGGAATCTCTTCTGGTATAACATCTTCAAACTCTTCTAGGATTTGTTTCATGATTGCTAGTGTCTTCTTATGTTGTTCATTTTCCTCTACTACTACTAGAGCCATAACATGACCTCCCTTGTCTAATTCATCTTTGCATTCACCATAGGACATAAAAGTGCTAACTTTCTTCTTTGGTGCACTGATTTCGGATGGTTGTAATGGAGCTAAAATAATCTTCTTTTCATTCACCTTAAAAGAATAAGTATGTTTGTAGCCGTCATACAACACCCTTCTATCATAATGCCAAGGTCTTCCCAACAGCAAATGGCAAGCATCCATAGGAGCAACATCACACCATACTTCATCTTTATAATATTTGCCAATAGAAAATGAAACTAAACATCTTTTAGTTACATTGATGTCATTCCCTTTTTGCAGCCAACATAACTGGTATGGATGTAGATGAGGGATGGTATCCAACTTTAGCTTATGCACCATCTCCAAAGATACCACATTCTCAAAGCTGTCGTTGTCGATGATCACCGAGCACACTTTGCCAAGAGAAGTGCATTTAGTGTGAAACACATTTTTTCTCACCCAACTTTCATCGTCGGCCACATATGACACTTATAAATTACGTTGTAATATAATAGACAAACCATGATCAGCATAAGTAATCTCTTCCTCATCATCATCGTATTTTGGTTCTGTTGAATCTCGGATTTTGATGATGAAGTCAATTGTCATTTGTTGTCTAATGTATGTGTTGAGATAAGTGTGTAGGATTAACTACGATGAAAGTAAGACATGCAGCAGGAGTTGCACCGGAGTCATGACAATGATCACGTTGGGAGTTCGAGAGCTCGACGGAAGTTCAGACAATCGTCGGAGGTTCTGCGGGAACAAATCCGAGAAGTCCAGAAGCTTGCCAAAGGAGCTCGTCGGAACTTGCCAAGTGGATCGTCGCAGTCCAGGAGTTTGCCGGAAGTCCACAGGAGCATCACCGAGGGTTCATCGGATGATCGACGGAAGTTCGCCGGAAACTCGCCGGAAGAAGCGAGTGACGAACCGAAGCAAGCTGCAGAATATGTCTTAGGAAATAATCGTAGTTAGCACTTTGATTAAGTTAGAAATGGGAGGTGATCCCATTAGCTTAATCCTGGGGCAATTGGGCCCCTAAAAAAACTCAAATTGGGTCGAATGGTTCAGCCCATTCGGACCCAGGTTGCTGTGGGAGGTACAACCGCCCAGGCAGGGAGGTAGCACCGCCCAGGCTATGTCTCCCAGCGAGACTGGCAGGTGCAACCGCTCCAGCTAAGAGGTGGCACCGCCCTGGGCTCAGTCTCCGAGCGAGACTAGGCGGTGCAACCTCCTTTGTCAGGAGGTAGCACCGCCAGAGCTCAAGTTTCGAGCTCTGCCAGGCGGTGCAACCTCTCCAGTCAAGCGGTGCAACCGCCTGAGCTTGGTCTTCGAGCTCTGGCAGAGAGGTTCAACCGCCCCTGACAGAGGTGCCACCGCCCAGAGGCTCAGTCTTCGAGCTCTGCCAGGCGGTGCAACCGCCCCAGTCAAGAGGTGCAACCGCCTGATCCCGGAATTCCGGGATTTGATCGTTTTGAGCTCCAAATTTGAACTGGGTTGGGGCCTATAAATACCCCACCCATTCAGCACTGAAAAGATACAGACCTACACCGAATTCTTGATCTTTTCTGTGATTCTAAGAGCTCAAATTTGTGTAAAGTCCAAAAGTTCTCCTCTTTCTGTTCTTCAAGTCTTGAGTTGTAAAGAGATGAGAGAAAGGTTCTGTAAGGGTTGTCTCCTAAGCCCGTCAAAAGGAGTGAAACTGTAAAAGGGCAGTTGGCCTTCGCCTATTGAAGGAAGGCCTCTAGTTGACGTCGGTGACCTCGTCGGTGGAGGAAGCCAAAAGTGGAGTAGGTCAAGACTGACCGAACCACTCTAAATCTCTGGTTTGCTTTTACTTTGGGCACTTTATCATTACTGCAAACCTCCTACATAGCTACTGCCCTCTGCGCTTTTACGAACGAGTCTCTAAGTTCTTTTCTTTCTGAATCTGCATTCAGACGTAAATCGGTGTTTTCATACGATCTCTACATTGCAGTTTACGTTTACGTCTTGATTCTGTTTATAACTGCAAATTGATTTCTGCACTTTTATGAACGAGTTTCTCTGTAGTTTACGTTTACATTCCATTTATAACTACAAACTGACTTCTGCGCTTTTATGAACGAGTGTCTAAGTTCAAATCTTTCCGAATCTACGTTTTGACGTAGAACTGTGTTTAGACGCAAACTACGCTTAGACGCAATCTGCGCTTAAGACGTAAACTGCGCTTAAACGCAAACTGCGCTTAGACGCAATCTGAGCTTCGACGCAATCTGCGCTTAGACGCAAACTGCGCTTAGATGCAATCTGAGCCTAAGACGCAAACTGCACTTAGATGCAAACTGTGCTTAGTTGCAATCTGCATTTAGACGCAAACTGCATTTAGACACAAACTGCGCTTAGACGCAAACTGTGTTTAGACGTAAATTGTACTTAATCATAAGTAATCTTAGAATCGGCTTTTGAATCAAAATAGTTTTTATCGAACGAACGCAGCTTTCGTTTTTAATCGCTAAAAGATTTCCGCTGCACTAATTCACCCCCCCCCCTCTTAGTGCTCTCGATCCTAACAATTGGTATCAGAGCCCAGTTAACTCTCAAATGGATTAAAACCCAAGAGAGATGGCTTACGCCGGAAACCAAGAGGGCCATTCCATTACACGTCCACCCATGTTTAATGGGACGGACTACACCTATTGGAAGACCCGAATGAGGATCTTTCTTATTTCTATGGACGTTGAACTCTAGAATCTTGTCGAGAATGGTTTTTCAAAGTCTTCTCTTCCAATGATCGATTGGAACGATTCAGAGAAGAAGGCTTTCGCTCTTAATGCAAAGGCTATGAATGCCTTATTTTGCGCACTTGATAAAATCGAGTTTAATCGTGTTTCGATTTGTGAAACTGCATTTGATATTTGGCACACACTCGAAGTGACTCATGAAGGCACAAGTAGAGTGAAAGAGTCAAAAATCAATCTTTTGTTACACTCTTTCGAACTTTTTCGGATGAAACCGAGTGAGACTATTGGCGACATGTTTACCCGTTTCACGGATGTTGTCAACGGTCTAAAAGGACTCGGAAAAAGTTTTTTGGATTTTGAGCTCGTAAATAAGATTCTAAGATCCCTTCCTAAGAGTTGGGATCCTAAAGTCACTGCTATTCAAGAGGCAAAAGATCTAAACAACTTCCCTCTTGAAGAACTAATTGGGTCATTAATGACCTACGAGATGACTTGCAAAACTCATGAAGAGCAAGAAGACATCCTTCCAAAGAACAGGAAGGATATGACACTTAGAACTTTGGAAGATCACTTGAAAGAAAACTCAAGTGATGATGACTTAGGCACTTCTAACAAGAAAATTTAAAAAATTCATTAAAAGAAACAAGTTTAAGAATGACACTAAAAGTAAACTTGAACCCAAGAAAGACCAAGTTATTTGCTATGAGTGCAAAAAGCCGGGACACTACAAGAGTGATTGTCCCCAAGCCAAAAAGAGAACAATAAAAAAGAAGGCGCTCAAAGCAACATGGGATGATTCGAGCGCGTCTGAAGAAGAGGAGTCTAACACCGAGCAAGTTGCTCATTACGCCTTAATGGCCATCGGAGAGGAGGTAACGAATTTATTAGATGCTGATTTATCTTTCAATGAATTATTAAATGCCTTCCATGACTTATTTGATGAATGCAAGATTATCAATAGAAAATATAAATTACTGAAAAAGGAGTATGATAGTCTTACTTGTGATTTTGATAAGTTAAAAATTGAATATCATGATAGTTTAAATTCATGTATCAAATGTCATGATCTAGAAACTCTCCAAAAAGAAAACTCGCTACTTAAGGACACCTTAAAGAAATTCGAGGTTGGTAGCAAGTCATTGAACATGATCCTTGCAAACAAGGGTCACGTTCCAAAAAGAAGTGGAATTGGATTTGTGAGAAGTCCTCACCTAAATCCAACCACCTTTATAAAAGGCCCCATCTTACATGTTCAACACCAAGCAAAATGTAACTTTTGTTGCAAAATTGGACACAAGACGCATTATTGTCCATTCAAGAAAATTAGTCCAAACAAATTGATTTGGGTTCCTAAAGGAACCATGATAAACTCTATGCAACATGATAAACAATGTAAATCTATCTTTGATGCACCCAAAAGCAAATGGGTACCTAAAAATCATCCTTTCTTGTAGAAACCCACACCATCGCAAGCTAGGAGCAAGAGATGGTACCTTGATAGTGGATGCTCAAGGCATATGACCGGAGATCCATCTCAATTCTCTAAGCTCACTAGCATAGACGAAGGCTATGTCACCTTCGGAGACAACAACAAGGGTAAAATCATTGGCAAAGGAACCATAGGTAACAAATCCAACTTCTTTATTAAAGATGTTTTGTTAGTTGATGGTTTAAAACATAACCTCTTGAGCATTAGTCAATTATATGATGAAGGATACGTTGTCAAATTCAAATCTAATGCTTGCATCATTGAAAAACCACATAAGAATATGTCTATGATTGCATTAAAACAAAATAACGTATACACTATTGACATCAATGATTTATGTGATGAAATGTGTTTTGCGGTTATGAATGAGGATGCTTGGCTATGGCATAGAAGATTAGGTCATGCTAGCATGAAACTAATCACTCAAATATCATCTAGAGAACTTGTAAGAGGAATTCCTCATATCAAGTTCATCAAAGATAATGTATGTGATGCTTGCCAATTAGGTAAACAAATTAAGGGTAGTTTCAAAGCTAAGAATCAAATAAGCACCTCTAGGCCCTTACAATTGATCCATATGGACTTATTCGGACCAATCTCTACATCGAGTCTTGGAGGTAGCAAGTACGCCTTTGTCATTGTTGATGACTATAGTAGATATACATGGACCTACTTCTTAAAACAAAAAAATGAATGCTTTAAATATTTTACCAAGTTTTGTAAACTTGTTCAAAATCAGAAGGGTTCTATGATTTCGTCAATTAGAAGTGATCATGGTGGAGAATTTCAAAACCATGACTTCCAAGAATTCTTTGAACTCTATGGATACAACCATAACTTCTCTACTCCAAGAAATCCTCAACAAAATGGGGTAGTAGAAAGAAAAAATTGAAATCTACAAGAAATGGCAAGAACCATATTGAATGAACATAGCCTACCCAAATATTTTTGGGCCGAAGCCGTAAACACTGCATGCTATATTTTGAATAGAGTTCTAGTAAGACCCTTACTCACCAAAACTCCTTATGAGTTATGGAATAACAAAAAACCCAATGTCTCATATTTTAAAGTCTTTGGGTGTAAATGTTTTATCTTAAATGAAAAGGATAACTTAGGAAAATTTGATGCTAAATCTGATGAAGGAATCTTTCTTAGTTATTCTTCGGTTTCTAAAGCTTTTCGTATTTTCAATAAAAGAACTTTAATTATTGAAGAATCCATCCATGTTGTTTTCAATGAGATTTCCGAAATTAGGAAAAATGATCTTGACGATGATGTTAATTTTGATTCTTTGAATTTAAACGAAACCCCGTCTCCAACTAGCAACTTGGATGCATCCACTTCTCAGATTTCCTTACCCAAGGATTGGAAGTATATAGATGCTCATCCTAAGGAGCTAATCTTAGGAGACACATCAAAGGGGGTTCAAACACGATCTTCTTTTAAAAATTTTTGTGCCAACGCCGCCTTTCTCTCCCAAATTGAACCCAAATGTGTTGATGAAGCCATGAAAGATGATTCATGGATTATCGCAATGCAAGATGAATTGAATCAATTTGAGAGAAATGAGGTGTGGACGCTTGTTCCTAGGCCAAATGACCATTTAGTTATTGGTACTAAATGGGTCTTTAGAAACAAGCAAGATGAAAATGGTATCGTGGTTAGAAACAAGGCTAGATTAGTGGCCAAAGGTTTCAACCAAGAAGAAGGTATCGACCATGAAGAAACCTTCGCTCCTGTGGCTCGATTAGAAGCCATAAGAATGCTCCTTGCCTACGCTAGCAGTATTAATTTTAAATTATTTCAAATGGACATTAAAAGCGCTTTTCTTAATGGCTTTATTTCCGAAGAAGTCTATGTTGAACAACCTCTTGGATTTGAAAATAATAGTCTCCCTAATCATGTGTTTAGATTAACTAAAGCTCTCTATGGTTTAAAACAAGCTCCAAGGGTTTGGTATGAGAGACTTAGTTCTTTTCAATTTGAAAATAATTTCATAAAAGGCAAGGTTGATACTACATTATTTATCAAGAACTTTGAAAATAATTTTCTCATTGTTCAAATTTATGTTGATGATATTATCTTTGGTTCTACGAATGAATCTCTTTGTGAATCCTTTGCTAAAACTATGAGTCTTGAATTCGAAATGAGTCTAATGGGAGAGTTAACATTCTTCTTAGGTCTACAAATCAAACAACTAAGCAATGACATCTTTATTAGTCAAACTAAATATGCTATGAGCTTACTAAAGAAGTTTAATATGAATAACTCAAAAGCTATTAACACTCCTATGAGCACCTCCACTAAGTTAGAAATTGATGAAAGTGGAGAAAGCTTCGATCAAAAAACCTATAGAGGTATGATAGGAAGTTTACTTTACCTCACTGCAACTAGACCAGACATAATGTTCAGTGTAGGACTTTGTGCTAGATTTCAATCAAACCCTAAGATAGATATCTCAAAGCAGTTAAAAGAATACTCAGATATCTTAATGGTACCACAAATCTAGGATTATGGTACCCAAAATCAGAGAAGCTTGAGTTAATTGCTTATGCTGATGCGGACTTCGCTAGTTGTAGATTAGATAGAAAAAGCACACCAGGAACATGTCAATTCTTAGGACATGCCCTTGTTTCCTGGTCATCTAAGAAACAAAACTCGGTTGCACTATCAACAACCGAAGCTGAATATATTGCAGCAAGTGCATGCTGTGCGCAAGTTGTTTGGATGAAAAATACCTTAGAAGATTATAAAGTTCATCTTAAAAATATTCCCATTAAATGTGATAACACAAGTGCAATATGCCTAACAAAAAACCCTATACAACACTCAAGAACAAAACATATTGACATCATACATCACTTTATACGAGATCATGTTACGAATCATGATGTAATCATAGAATTCATTGATACGAAACATCAACTAGCTGATATCTTTACAAAACCTCTAAGTGAAGAATAATTTGATTTCATAAGAAGAGAATTAGGAATGTTGATGTGTCCGAATACTCAAACTAGTTAAAATTATTTTTCGGACGTTATTGATTACTATTACATGCCTTGGTATCACTTGATCAAATAACATGTTGGAAATTATGTGACAAATGTTTTTGAAAATCAGTAGCTTACTCATATCCGAATGCATGTAAGAAGTTCATCTTATTTTCGGTTTGAATGCTAAAAATAGGATTTTCCTGTACACTCTTATGAAAACTTTTTGAAAAATGAGTTTCCTCCTTCAAGCAACGAACTATAACATAACAAGGAGAAGAGATATTCAAAGTATTATATGTGTCATGCCTTCCTTTATGTGCATGATAACCTGCTGGAATCACATCTACCATGCTTTTTGATAATGCTACCATGCTTTTTGTTGATGACAAAGGGGGAGAAAAATATGAATTGATATGGTTGCTATTACTAATGTTATGATTAGGCCATACCTGCTATCACTGATAATGATATGGTTGCTATTACTGATGTTGATATGGTTGCTATCACTGATACTATGATTAGGCCATACTTGCATCACCAAGAAATATATGATTGCCATATGCCCGGTATCAAGATATCAAACAAAAATTTGCATCATACGAACTGATATCTTACCATGTGATGCAATGCTACACTTGCTAAAATATTCGAAATGTGTATATCATATGATATCAAAATCTTGCTTCACAGCTTTACATGTCGATATCTTACAATATGATGAATTGCTACAATAACCATCATTCAAATTTGTTAAATTTGAAAATGTATGTCAAGCCTTGACATCATCTTCAAAGAGATACAATATGATAGGAATCATGATGGGAATATGTCTCTTGAATTTATAAAGTTTTTAAATTCGAGAAGTATGGCATATAGACAGGGGGAGTTAAGGTTAACTCCATTATCAATTGATTGTCATCATCAAAAAGGGGGACATTATTGAATCTCGAATTTTGATGATGAAGTCAATTGTCATTTGTTGTATAATGTATGTGTTGAGATAAGTGTGCAGGATTAACTACGATGAAAGTAAGACATGCAGTAGGAGTTGCGCCGGAGTCATGACAATGATCACATTGGGAGTTCGAGAGCTCGACGGAAGTTCGGACAGTCGTCGGAGGTTCTGCGGGAACAAATCCGAGAAGTCCAGAAGCTTGCCAAAGGAGCTCGTCGGAACTTGCCAAGTGGATCATCGCAGTCCAGGAGTTTGCCGGAAGTCCACAGGAGCATCACCGAGGGTTCATCGGATGATCGACGGAAGTTCGCCGGAAACTTGCCGAAAGAAGCGAGTGACGCACCGAAGCAAGCTGCATAATATGTCTTAGGAAATAATCGTAGTTAGCACTTTGATTAAGTTAGAAATGGGAGGTGATCCCATTAGCTTAATCCTGGGGCAATTGGGCCCCTAAAAAAACTCAAATTGGGTCGAATGGTTCAGCCCATTCGGACCCAGGTTGCTGTAGGAGGTGCAACCGCCCAGGTAGGGAGGTAGCACCGCCCAGGCTATGTCTCCCAGCGAGACTGGGAGGTGCAACCGCTCCATCCAAGAGGTGGCACCGCCCCGGGCTCAGTCTCCGAGCGAGACTGGGCGGTGCAACCTCCTCTGTCAGGAGGTAGCACCGCTAGAGCTCAAGTTTCGAGCTCTGCCAGGCGGTGCAACATCTCTAGTCAGGCGGTACAACCGCCTGAGCTTGGTCTTCGAGCTCTAGCAGAGAGGTGCAACCGCCCCTGACAGAGGTGGCACCGCCCAGAGGCTCAGTCTTCGAGCTCTGCCAGGCGATGCAACCGCCCCAGTCAAGAGGTGCAACCGCCTGATCCCGGAATTCCGGGATTTGATCGTTTTGAGCTCCAAATTTGAACTGGGTTGGGGCCTATAAATACCCCACCCATTCAGCACTGAAAAGATACAGACATACACCGAATTCTTGATCTTTTCTGTGATTCTAAGAGCTCAAATTTGTGTAAAGTCCAAAAGTTCTCCTCTTTCTGTTCTTCAAGTCTTGAGTTGTAAAGAGAGGAGAGAAAGGTTCTGTAAGGGTTGTCTCCTGAGCCCGTCAAAAGGAGTGAAACTGTAAAAAGGCAGTTGGCCTTCCCCTATTGAAGGAAGGCCTCTAGTTGACGTCGGTGACCTCGTCGGTGGAGGAAGCCAAAAGTGGAGTAGGTCAAGACTGACCGAACCACTCTAAATCTCTGGTTTGCTTTTACTTTGAGCACTTTATCATTACTGCAAACCTCCTACATAGCTAATGCCCTCTGCGCTTTTACGAACGAGTCTCTAAGTTTTGTTCTTTCCGAATCAGCATTCAGACGTAAATCGGTATTTTCGTACGATCTCTACGTTGTAGTTTACGTTTACGTCTTGATTCTGTTTATAACTGCAAACTGATTTCTGCGCTTTTACGAACGAGTTTCTCTGCAGTTTACGTTTACATTCCATTTATAACTGCAAACTGACTTCTGCGCTTTTACGAACGAGTGTCTAAGTTCAAATCTTTCCGAATCTACGTTTTGACGTAAAACTGTGTTTAGACGCAAACTGCGCTTAGACGTAATCTGCGCTTAAGACGCAAACTGCGCTTAGACGCAATCTAAGCTTCGACGTAATCTGCGCTTAGACGCAAACTGCGCAAAGTGCGCTTAGACGCAATCTGAGCCTAAGACGCAAACTGCACTTAGATGCAAACTGTGCTTAGTCGCAATCTGCATTTAGACGCAAACTGCATTTAGACACAAACTGCGCTTAGACGCAAACTGTGTTTAGACGTAAACTGTACTTAATCATAAGTAATCTTAGAATCGGCTTTTGCATCAAAATAGTTTTTATTGAACGAACGCAGCTTTCGTTTTTAATCGTTGTTTCTGCTGCACTAATTCACCCCCCCCCCCCCCCCCCCCTCTTAGTGCTCTCGATCCTAACAGGTTCATCCTCAGCTTCATCTTCTCCTCCATCACTATGATCTTCAACCAAAGTTACAATCCTCCTATTTGGATAATCTGAAGCAATATACCCAAAACCATGACATTTGAAGCATTTTTGGCCACTTGGGGTAGAAGAATTAAGTGTTTTTCTACTGCCAGCAGATTCTTCACCCTTTTCTTGCACCTTCGATATTACCTTGCTTTGGACAGTAGGCTTCCTCCTTTTGTATATCCTTCTTTTGAGTCGTACCAAAAACTCTTTTCAAACTTCTGTTGCTTTTCAACTTTTAATGTCAGCTTGCTCACATCATTTAAAGACCAATATGGCTGTAGCTGAATAACTTTAGCAATCTCATACTTCAGACCTCCTAAGTATCTTGCAATTGTTTGCTCTTTTGGTTCCACAAGCTCTCATTTTAACATTAAATTATCGAATTCTGTAGTGTACTCCACACTAAGATCTTTTTGCTTGAAATCATATATTTTGAGAAAGATCTCTTACCTATAATTATGAGGTAAATATTTTCTCTTCAGCTTCCTTTTCATTTTCTCCCATGTAACGATCTTACTCTTCCCCTCACATTCTCTTTGTTTCTTCAGATTTTTCCACCAAAAAGATGCATTCCGCCTAAGTTTGAGTGCCACAAGTTTGACCTTCTTTTGTTCTAGTGATTCATGAAAATCGAAAATTCTTTCTATTGTATTAAGCCAATCGATAAAGTCATCAACATTTATTTTACCTTCAAATTCTGGAATATCTAATCTGGGGTTATATTTATTCTGCCACTCATCTTGGACTCCATTTCTTCTCCGACATCTTCTCGACTCCCTTGGAAGAAGAGATGTATCATCATCAGAAGTAAACTCTTGAGCATCATTTTCATGCTGGTTGTGTCTACTTTGAAGTTCGTTGATTATTTCATTTTTTTCTTGTAGGCTACGCAGCAATTTTCGTAGCTGCAGCCTCAACGACTCAGCGTCATCTTCATAGTCACTACCTTCACCAACTATGCCTTTTCCATTCTACCTTGCCATGATCTTTAGCCTTTAGCTCTGATACCAAACTGATACCGAGAAGGGTAAAAATGTAGAATGGATTTTGAAAGAATACCGATAGAATAGTTGCTAAGATAGAAAATGTCACAGAAGGTAAGGAACAAACTCTTGAAGAAACTTCGGTAAAACGAAAAATAGCTCACCACAAAGTTTAATATCAAAAGGGATATAGAAGATCACCACCCTAATGATAATAAATAAGGATACAAAACTGAAAGTAAAATACTCACCACTCAAGGACGCATCCAAGAGATACAGAGTTCAAAAGAGCACTCCAAGAGAGCTTCTGTCAATATCCCCAGTTTCTAAAGTCCTTTCTAAGCCCTAAACCCCAAAATAAATACTAGTGCATGAAACAACCCTTCGGAATTTCGAAATTAAGTGCTTTACAACTGCTAACCAACTCCATTAATGTATTCCTTAGCTATGAAGAAAAGCACCATGATACAACTGCCAACCAACTCCATTAATATATTCCTTTATGTAGGGAATATGCTGATGAGCTATCTTATCTGAGTAGGCTGAGTTGAAGATTATGTGGCAATATTATTGGCTGAAAAAAATATCATATTATCAGCATGGTCTATATGAACAGATTGTAGCAAATTAGACACTCTCGTGTCAGATCTTCATCCAACTATCCAAGCCTCTTAGATTAGTGGATCTCTATCCAATAATCTCTCATGGGCTTTTATTGGATCTCGTCCATGGGATTCAATAATTTAGGAGCTTATTGGATATCCAATAAGATAAGAGCTTCGGTGGATATCTTATATTCGAACCTCTACTCATCATAATGCCTACCATATATGTGTGACCCTCTAGGCCCAATATCGAGTTGGCCATGAGTCATACCTGTCAGAACTCCTTCTAGCTCAGTGAATTATTATCTCTATAATAATTCACTTGACTTATCGACTACGAACGTACTAGGCCACTACGCCGTAGTCCCCAGACGATAAGGGGAATCCAATCCATTGGACCTATCTATCCTCGATTATCGTGTACCTATAGTCCCTCATCCATATAATATCCCAAAGATCGTATACCAGGTATAGTGCTATCAAACCCATACGATTTCTACTTGAGTCTTGCTCTAATAGGATTCTCCCGGAGAACTCTTTCTCTCTCAATCCGAATGACCCTGGCCAAGGATTTGTCTGAGCAAAAATACACGGGATATTCCTCTCATGACACCGAGAGTGGATGATCCTCAATCGATACTCAATAGCTCTCGTAAGGTTGACTGCCACTCTCGATGACTAGTTGTACTAGATCTGGGATATCCAAACCTATAAGTCTAATATCAAAGAATAGAGCACTCATATAGGACATCATTGGTATCTCAAGTCTAAGGACCAGATATACCATTGAGACTACAGAATCGTTGTCTGACAATAAGGTATCATCAACCATCTAACATTCCGTAAGCGGATTAATCAATGAACTCATTCTCCAATGAGCACCTATACTATATCCCTAGTATCTCCACACAAGCAGCTAAGAGACCAACTACATCCATCATATGGATGGGTATATTGTACACCAGTCTGTCTGGTTATTTTGATGTCCCTTTCGAATAACTTATGACCGGGATTATTTAAGATCTATGTTTAATGACGAATCTGTCTCATTATCGTGATTTCATCACGATCTGATTCTCATTGCACAGTTCCAAAGACATCACAATATATATATGTATATATGTAATAAGCAATATAAAGTTATAAATGTCAAAATATAATAAGTAAACAGACTGCGTGTCAAGTCACACGTGTCATCACTCACGTGATTGGCTTGTTAGGCACCTATTGTTGAATCTTAGATTTTGATGATGAAACTAATTGATTGTGTTTATATGTTTAACTACATTTTGAGTGATACAGGTCTACTCGATCAGGATTAGACAATTAAGGCAAGAGGAATTGACGTTGCGTCGGAGGAGATCACGTTAGGATATTAGATGGCAGAAGGCTTCAAACGTCGGGCATCGGGCCAAGAGCGGAATTGCGTGAAGGATATCGGGGTTGCGGAGGTCAACCGCCAATTGGGCAACAAGCCACAAGAGAGGACGATGCGCTGAAGAATCGCACGAAGCGCCAACCAATGATGTGTCGAGCAACAGAATGTCAATTCACGTTGTAATTGTCTAGATCGGAGTAGAGTTTTGGCTTGTGTGTGCAGGATTAACTACGATAACGATGAAGATATAAAGCAAAACAAAGTGTCGGAGTCAAGCGCAAAGGATTTTTTGCGAGTTCGAGAGTTCGACGGAAGTCCGAAGGTTCGTCGGGAATGCTGTTGGAACTAGCCGAGAATGAGTAGGAAGCTTGCCAAAGGGTTTTTCGGAAGCTCGCCGGAAGGTTTGTTGGAAGTTCGCGGAGCTCACTGAGAAAGATCGGAGCTTGCCGAAGAAGCTCGTTGGAACTCGCCAAGATCAAATCGTGAAGTCTAGGAGCTTCCCGGGAGTCCGCAGAATGGTTTTCGAGAGTTCGTCGGAAGACCGTCGGAAGTTCGCCGAAAGCTCGTCGGAAGAAGTCTTGACTTGCGGACTTTGTAATAGCTTAGGAAATGTCTTTAAATTCGTAGTTAGCATATTAATTAGGATTAGGATTAAAAGATAATCCTATATCCTAGTTAGGGACCAACTATGCCCAAAATTAGACTTGGTTTGGGCTAAATTTAAAGCCCAACCAGTGAACCGAAGGGTCTGGCGGTGGCACCGCCAGACTGGGTGATGGCATCGCCCAGCACCCGAGAGCTGGGCGGTGGCACCGCCAGCATCGGGAACCAAAGAGAATTCAAATTTTGGAGCCCAAATTTGAATCCTCTTGAGGCCTATAAATACCTCTCAAATCTCAGCTGAGATTACAACTTTTAGAGATGCAATTGATTGAGAGAAAAGTCTTAGCAAGTCTTGTTTTCAATTTGCTAGAGTGTTCACCTTCTTCTTTCTTGCTGAAAATTTGTAAGAGTGTGAACCGCTTGTAAAAAGTTGTAAGAGGGGTATTTGCCCTTCCCCTTCAAGAGATTTGCTAGTGGAAGGTGGGAGCCTCATCGAAGAGGGCCTCGCAAGTGGATGTAGGTCATTTGACCGAACCACTTTAAAATCGACGTGATCTCTGGTTTGCATTTTATTATTGCTATATACATTATTGCAAACCTTCTTACATTCTTTATTTCCTCATTACCTTTGCTGCATAACTTTACGAATACGCTTTCAAGTTCAAACGCAATCGAAACGGTTTCAAACGAAACGTTGCTTTTATCGTACAAAGTTTCCGAAAGTGTTTAAATCGGCAAAAGTTTTCGTACTTTACAGCTGCACTAATTCACCCCCCCCCCCTCTTAGTGCCACTCCGATCCTAACAATTGGTATCAGAGCCCGGTATTTCTTATTTCGGATTTACACCCGAGAGAAATGGCTTTTCATGGCTTTCAAGAGGGCTTATCGGTTTTTCGTCCACCGTTGTTTAACGGATTGGACTACACTTATTGGAAAACTCGAATGAGAGTTTTCTTGATTTCTATGAATTTAGATTTATGGAATATCATTGAAAACGGTTTTCAACTTCCCTCTAAACCGATGAACGAATGGTCGGATTTGGAGAAGAAGTATTTTTCTTTAAACGCAAAGGCTATGAATGCCTTATTTTGTGCTTTGGACAAAAATGAGTTCAATCGGATTTCAACGTGCGAAACGGCTTTTGATATTTGGCGAACACTTGAAATCACGCACGAGGGAACTAGTAGAGTCAAAGACTCGAAAGTTAACATTTTAATGCATGATTTCGAGCTTTTTGGAATGAAGCCGAGCGAAACTATTGTGGATATGTACACCCATTTTATGGATGTCGTCAATGGTTTATAAGCTCTTGGCAAATGTTTCTCGAATTTTGAACTTGTTAGTAAAGTTTTACGATCACTTTCTAAAGCTTGGGAATCAAAAGTAACGGCAATACAAGAAACAAAAGATTTAAATATTTTTCCACTTGAAGAACTTTTCAGCTCATTGATGACATATGAAATGGTGCGCAATGCACATAATGAACACAATCAACACTTGAACCACCTTCCAAAGAATAGGAAGAATTTGGAACTCCGGACAAATGAATACCACTTGAGCGATGACTCAAGTAATGAGGACAATGATGAACTTGAACTTCGAACACTAAATCTTAATAAGTTCATTAAACAAAAATCTAAAATAAACAATGAACTTGAACGGAGGAAGAGGCCAAAGAAGAGGAAGGCAACCAAGGATGAATCAAAAACTTCCAAAGGTGAAATGGCGAATTGAGCTTTGACGAGCTTCGACCACAAGGTAAGTAGCTCAACTCTCTTGAATTATTTTGAAATTACATAATACTTTTCATGAGTTATTTTTAATTTAGTTTAGGGTTAATTACATGAAAAATAAAAAAATTAGAAATCATGCTTATCATTCCAGTAATTTTGAAAATAATCATGAAAATTGTATGTTTATGATAAACAAAATGATTTTGATTAAAAATGCCTTATGAAATATGATATCATGCCTAATAAATTTATTTTTTGAAGCTATGCATGATGATGATGAGTTTTGGATAATTTATAGTTTATTGATTATTGATGATTTCCATAATGATCTTTTACGATTTATGGATTATCGATTTATACCATGATGAAAGTTGCTTTCGAAAATGATGCACGGCTTTTGTATGCAAACTAAGCATCAAAAGATAGATTCACCTAAAAAGAAAAATGTATGACTACAACAAATAAGAAATGATTTTGGTTGAAATTACTTTATACTCAATGAAACAATCATTAATGAATATGCTTTATGTTTAGTAGTTTCTTTGGCTTATATGCTCTATCATGATAAATAGTTTGAAAATAAATGAAATCATGTTTGATTTGAAGTAATACATAATGATCATGCTTAATGATGTATTTTTTGATTTGACATAAAAGTGGCTTTAAAAAATGATATATGTTTTGATTTGACATAAATGAAATAGGCATGCTTATATGAAATAGTGAAGTGTCATGCTTGACAATTGTATACTTAATGATGCATAAAGTTGTAATAAAAATATTAATATTTTAATACTATGATTTGATGATTTTATGCATGACATTGTAAAGTTATATATAATGATGCATAATGATGAAATTGTGTAATAAAAATATTAAACGTTTTGAAACCATGTTTTAGTGTCATGCATATTGATCATGCTTAATAAATCTCGAAATTATGCATGATGAATCTTATGATTTATGGATTATTGATTTTTACCATAATGAAAGTACCTTATTGAATTTTGTTGTAATAAATCTTACTCTTTCAGTTTTAAACATGATACATATTTTTATTTGGCATAAATGAAACAAAATCATATATTTTGAAACAATCGAAAAGAGGGAAACATTCTTGAAAATTATTTTGCTCAATCTTATTGATTTTGATGAATCCATTTGTATTATCTTTATGAATCTCTTGGATTTTGATAATGATTTTGATGATTTAAATTTGAATAATTTTTTATCGAAATCACAATCTTGATCTCTTGAAATTTATAACATGAAATCCTTTATGAATCAAGATTGTTTTCTATTTAAAAGGAGATTTCTCGAAATGTTTCATAGTCTTTTAGTATTCATGATCTTGATAATTACGTTTTGAAACTCTATGTAAACCAAGAATGTTCATCATGATTCTCTCTTTAAATATTTAAAGAAGAGAATTTTCTAGATGAATCATGATTTTGATGATTGAATATTTGATGTGCATGAATTAAGATCTTGCTCTCCTACTATTCTTTTTACCATTCACCAATTGGAAGACTAATTCTAATAAACCATGATATGCTATATGAATTTTATTGTATTCATGAAGTAATATCTCATCACTAATTTTTGTTTATATTCCTTCATGTGATGATATGAATGTATGAAATGAAACACTTATGATATCATTTTTTATACAATTCCATGTATTCGTGAAATATTTATCTCATCACCCAATTAATTCCTCTTGTTACTCCTAATGTGATGAAGTGAAATTATGCATGAAATACAAATGGGGAGAAGTTTTGATCATGCATGGTAGGATATAATTTGACAAATTGATACCATCATGATATGAAACATTTATGATTTGCAATGATGTATGCAATACTTGTGCTTTCTAATTATGATGTGATGTATTACATATGATGTAAATCATGATTTAAAATACTATGAGTTGTTGCTAAAATGATGTATTATAAATATTGATTTAATGTTTTGTATCATGAATACTCTAAATGATGAATGTTTGGTATCATGATCAAAATATTGACAAATAATTAAAATTTTTAGTATTATGTATGATATCCTCGTAATGTTGATCGATTTATTCAATATCGTGCATGAATGAATATAAGGTTTTTTGAAAATGTGCATATTCTAATTTGAAAATATGATGATGAACAAATAAGATTGATACTTACCTTTGTCATAATTGATGTAAAGAGTCTTCCCTTCTTTTTGACAATGACAAAGGGGGAGATAGCTAGCTTGCACAAGTCAAGAAGATGCAAAAACTTGATTGCTAGCTTGCCTATCTTAAGTAACAAAGATTGCCAACTTGCTTATTTCAAGAAGCAAATGTTGTCTTCTTGAACATCACTATCTTGCCTATCTCAAGAAGCAAGACTTGCAATCTGCACATTACAATAGGAAGCAAGAATCAATAGCTTACACACTTCAACAAGAAAGATATCTTGTATTTGCTTTCGAAATTTTTGCTAGCTTGTATGTTACAAAACTTGATCACTTTTTCAAACACTTTGCTAGCTTGCACTTTGTAAAGGAAGCGAAAATAGCACTTCTCAAAAGAGAAGAAATAACTTACTATCTTGAACATCACAAAAATTTGCTAACTTGCATGATGTAAAATTTGCTAAGATACTATCTCAAAAGAGTTGCTATCTCAAAAAAGGCAAATGTGCTATCTTGCCTATCTCAAAATACAAAACATGCTAACTTGTTACGGAAGCAAAATTGCTAGCTCAAACATTGCAAAGGAAGCAAAAATTTGCTAGCTTGAAACTTGCATATCATGAAAATTGCTAGCTTGTAGTCTAATGAGAAGCAATTAGTTGTTATCTCAAGAAAAGCAAACATGCTAAACTTATACATCTTTAATTGCTAGATTGCATGATGATAAAATTTGATACTATGTTTTTCATGCAATGTATGGATCTTTTTATCTCTACACACATAAGAGTAGGAACTTCTCCTTTTTGTTGATGACATAGGGGGAGAAGTATATTGATGACTTCATGCATTGAATTGAATATTTGCATGATGGTTTAAAAATTTTTTATAACATGTGATAAATGTTACTTGGATTTGGGATAATCCAAGTGTTCTATCAATGGCATATTGATAGGGGGAGTTTGGTTAAACTCCGGGGAGTTAAGGTTAACTCCGTTAGTCATCAATTAGTTATCATCATAAAAAACGGGGAGATTGTTGAATCTCATATTTTGATGATGAAACTAATTGATTGTGTTTATATGTTTAACTACATTTTGAGTGATGCAGGTCGACTCGATCAGGATTAGACAATTAAGGCAGGAGGAATTGACGTTGCGTTGGAGGAGATCACATTAGGATATTGGATGGCAAAAGGCTTCGGACGTCGAGCATCGGGCCAAGAGCGGAATTGCGTGAAGGATATCGGGGTTACGGAGGTCAACCGCCGATTGGGCAACAAGCCGCAAGAGAGGACGATGTGCTGAAGAATCAGACGAAGCACCAACCAATGACGTGCCGAGCAATAGAATGTCAATTCACGTTGTAATTGTCTAGATCGGAATAGAGTTTTGGCTTGTGTGTGCAGGATTAACTATGATAATGATGAAGACATAAAGCGAAACAAAGTGTCGGAGTCAAGCGCAAAGGATTTGTTGCGAGTTTGAGAGTTCGACGGAAGTCCGAAGGTTCATCGGGAATGCTGTCGGAACTAGCCGAGAATGAGTAGGGAGCTTGCCGAAGGGTTTTTCGGAAGCTCGCCGGAAGGTTCATTGGAAGTTCGCGGAGCTCGCCGATAAAGATCGGAGCTTGCCAAAAAAGCTCGTTAGAACTCGCCAAGATCAAATCGTGAAGTCTAGGAGCTTGCTGGGTGTCCGTAGAATGGTTTACGAGAGTTCGTCGGAAGACCACCGGAAGTTCGTCGAAAGCTCGCCGGAAGAAGTCTTGACTTGCGGACTTTGTAATAGCTTAGGAAATGTCTTTAAATTCATAGTTAGCATATTAATTAGGATTAAGATTAAAAGATAATCCTATATCCTGGTTAGGGGCCAATTGTGCCCAAAATTAGACTTGGTTTGGGCTAAATTTAAAGCCCAACCAGTGAACCAAAGGGTCTAGCGGTGGCACCGCCCAGCACCCGAGAGCTAGGCGGTGGCACCACCCAGCACCCGAGAGTCAGGCGGTGGCACCGCCAGTCCACTGTCAGTATCAGACACTAATAGGCGGTGGCACCGCCACTGACAGGCAGTGGCACCGCTAGCATCGGGAACTAAAGAGAATTCAAATTTTGGAGCCTAAATTTAAATCCTCTTGAGGCTTATAAATACCCCTCAAATCTCAATTGAGATTACAACTTTTAGAGAAGTAATTGACTGAGAGAAAGGTCTTAGAAAAGTCTTAGCAAGTCTTATTTTCAATTTGCTAGAGTGTTCACCTCCTTCTCTCTTGCTGAAAATTTGTAAGAGTGTGAACCGCTTGTAAAAAGTTGTAAGAGGGGTATTTTCCCTTCCCCTTCAAGAGATTTGCTAGTGGAAGGTGGGAGCCTCATCAAAGAGGGCCTCGCAAGTGGATGTAGATCATTTGACCGAACCACTTTAAAATCGACATGATCTCTGGTTTGCATTTCATTATTGCTATTTACATTACTGCAAATCTTCTTATGTGCTTTATTTCCTCATTACCTTTGTTGCATAACTTTACGAATATGCTTTCAAGTTAAAACGCAATCGAAACAGTTTCAAACGAAACATTGCTTTTATCGTACGATGTTTCTGAAAGTGTTTAAATCGTCAAAAGTTTATCGTACTTTACCGCTGCACTAATTCACCCCCCCCTCTTAGTGCCGCTCCGATCCTAACACCTATGACTAGCAGTTGGAGCATTAGTTAAACCGAAAGGCATCACCAAGAACTCAAACACTCCATACCTAGCCACGCATATAGTCTTCGCTTCATCACCTTCGATAATGCATATCTGCCAATACCCTAACTGAAGGTCAAGTTTAGAGAAATACTTGGCTTTATCTAATTAGTCGAACAAGTCTGCGATCAGCGGGATGGGATACTTGTTCTTCATCGTCACTTTATTGAGGGCTTGATAATCAACATATAGTCAGAGGCTCCCATCTTGTTTCTTTTGGAAGAGAATTGGAGCTCTGAATGGTGCTTTAGAACTGCAGAAGTGACCACCACTTTGCAGTTCACCTAACTGCTTTCTGAGCTCTAGCAACTTGTTATAGCCCTTGCAAATTCTAAGCTTGGGGTTGATCTCTTTAGGGGATCGGCCTCCTTGGAACTCTATAAGGGTTCCTTCCTCCAAATTATTGCTCAAAAGCTGCAGAAAAGATTCATCTATTGCTTATTAAAAGAGGAGGAATACATGGTTGTTAAGATCCTTTTTCTGAGCTTTTGAATAATGTTTATTGAGTCTATTTAGTTCAGATAGAGTCAAGTAGAGGTTTATTTAATATTTATTTATTATTAAGAGTTCAAGTCTTAGTGGACTCTAGGTGAAACTCTATAAATAGCGATGTAACCCTTTCTTTAAATCAATCAATCAATTAATGAAATGTTATTCCACTCTGTTGACAAACCCTAGGAGGGTCGATCCCCTCGAAGTAATCAAGGAAGGCCGATCCCTCGAAGCGATTAAGGAGGCCGATCCCCTCGAAGCGATCCTTATCATTCCCTTTTCTCTCATTTCTTCCACGATAAGACCTTAGGGTCTTATCAATTGATATTAGAGCGACGATAAGACTTTAGGTCTTATCATTTGGTATCAGAGTGACGATAAGACTTTAGGGTCTTATCAATTAGTATCAGAGCAATGATCCTTGGCACAGCCCGCCGCAGCCTTGCTTCCCTTCTTCCCCACCACCACTACAAAGCAACTCTTTCTCCATCACCGCTACTATTTCCCCGGCCGCTCGACCTCCTCACTACCCCATCTCATTTAAAAAAAAAAAGAAATAAAAAAGAAAAGAAGAAACAAGAGAGGAAGAAGAAGCCGCAGCCACCCTTGCGTCCCCTACTTCCGGCCAGCCCACCCGACGCTGCTGCTCTCCGGCTAGCGCCCACCATCACCCCGCTTCCCGGCCAGAGGCCACCGTCGCCCGCCGCCTCCCACACGAGCCACTATCGCTGCATCCTTCTCCATCGCCCCCGCCTCCCCTTGCGTCGCAGTGCAACCGCTCGACCTCTCCTCTTCGGGATCATTGGTGATGCTACTCCCAGCCACGCCACCACCGTTGCCTCTCCACCGCCGCCCGCTTCCCCTTGGGTCGCAGCCATAGTCGCCGGTTGTCGCCCTCCTCACGGCAACCGTAATAAGGCAATTCACGGATTGCCCTTGTTCCCAGCCGCGTCACCACCACTTTTCCCAGTCGCCTCATCGTCGCTCGATCACCCAGCTAGCGATCTCTCCTCCTTGCATCCCCATCTCGCTCGAGTGAGAAGGACCGCTGGCACCGCAACCGCAGCCGCCGGTTGCCACAGCCCCTCCTTATAGTGGTTGTAGAAACAGAGCTTCCTATGTTGCCACAGCCCCTCGTCGATCGCAACCACGCCTCGAGCGTTGTTGCCTTCCAGTCGACCCACCACCATTGCCAGCCACCGTGCGGCGACCACCGCTCGCCTCCCAGCCGCCGCTCTCCCTGGCTCGGGCAAGAACGACCACCACCACTTCCCCTTGCTCTGCCCCCTTGGTGACCGAAACAGGGCAATCCTCTTGCTACTGTGAACACTGGTTGCCACCACCATCGCCGTTGCTGCCCAACCAGTGATGATGCCGCTCGCCGCCCAATCTGCCACCGTCGATTCCTATTTTCCACTATAGCCTCAACCTTGGCAACGCCACCGTAGCCGCCCTCCAACAGCACATGCAGCAAGCTCTTGTGCGGCCACTTCAACCTCGGCAATGCACTCACTGACTCCTCTTCTCAACCTCGGCCGCTTCAACGGCACCGTCGCGTCCTCAACCAAACGCGATCCCTCGGCATCACTAACGCCTCCTTCCATAGTGCGGTAGAGATAGAGCAATGCTACCTTCTATCCACATCGTCGCAACCACCGCAGCGATAAGCCCTTGGCGATGCTGCCCCCAACCGCACCACCATCGCTGCCTCCTAGCCCTCAATAGTAGCGATCCTGCCACGCAACGACCACAGCAAGCATTGTTGCCTCCCACGTAGCGAACGCAACTACATCCCTACATCCTCGCAGCAACCCTTTATTCCAATAGTGCTACCACCTATTGCATCACAACAATAGCACCAAGTAGAGTAGTGATTTATGCCCTAGTCTTGACATCAGAAACAAGAGTTAAGATTATAGATATGCAGTCTTATGAAATGGCCATCGATAACTCAGTAAAAGCACAAATGGAAGCATTGAAAATTAGAATTGAGAACCGGTTGCAAGAAATACATAATGATTTCAAAAAGGACTTACTAGGGAGCCTTAGTAAATTTCAACAAGGTGGGAGCTCAAGTTCTATGTTACACAGATCTAAAAATACAGGAAAAAGGCCCCAAGATTGTGACACAAACTACTTACACATGAAGGTGGAATTTTGGAGATGGAAAGATGGAGATCTGACCAGTTGGATCTCTAGGGCAGAAAATTTTTCCATTTTCACATCACTCCAGAAGAATCTAAGGTGGAAATAGCCTCAATCCAGCTCGATGGAGATGCACTCCAATGGTACGATTGGTATGAAACTGTTTACGGAGTTCCTTCATGGGAGAAGTTCAAAAGAGGGCTTCTTGTTTAATTTGGCCCATCCGAATATGAGAATGTTGATAGCCAGCTTGCCAAAAATTTTTAAACTTCTACAGTGTTGGAATATCAGAGTAGGTTTGAAAGATTGTCAAATCAAGCAAGAGATTGGTCGGAACGACAACTTCTGGATACATTTATTGAAGGGCTTAATCCGGAGATTCGGTGTAAAGTTAAGGCTCGTCAACCCTACATATGATAGCTATGATCTCATTTGCACATCTACATGAGAAAAAAATAAGCAAGAAAAGATCAATAAGGGGTTTGCACTATGATGAAAAGTGGAGTATGAAGCACCAATATAAACAAGGGCAACATCTAATGATTGAGCCAATTAGAGAGGAATTGAATGCAGAAGAGTTGGACTCTGATTATGAAGGTGTGGAAACTAATGAAGATATTAAAGCCATCACACATACAGTGCATACATTGGCTGGCTATGCTAACCCACAAACTATAAAAATCAGAGGAACTTTGAAGCATCAGCCTGTCACTATTTTGATGGATACGTGCAGTACTAATAATTTTATGGACAGGAAAGTTACAGCCCGATTAGCTTACCACATTGAAGGCTGTGACACATTCGAAGTAAAGATCGTTGATGGACGAATTTTAACTTATGATAGCAAAGGTTAGGAGTTTCTTGCAATGATTACTACACTGAAAGACTTACTTGTTACTTACACTATCAAAAAGTGGAGACCATGCTTACTTGATCAATAGATTGTGATGCATTGTAGATAGCCAATGATTGAAGTGCTGAAAGAAAAGCTCCCCGAAATTGGTATTGCTCAGCCTTGAGGACAAGGCTTATTTGAAGAGGGAGGAACTGTTATGACCCCTTTTCTGAGCTTTTGAATAATGTTTATTGAGTCTATTTAGTTCAGTTAGAGTTAAGTAGAGGTTTATTTAATATTTATTTCTTATTAAGAGTTTAAGTCCTGGTGGATTCTAGGTGAAACTCTATAAATAGCGATGTAACACTTTCTTTAAATCAATCAATCAATCAATGAAATGTTATTCCACTCTGTGGACAAACCCTAGAAGGGCTAATCCCCTCAAAGTGATCAAGGAGGGCCGATCCCCTTGAAACGATCCTTATCATTCTCTTTTCTCCCATTTCTTCTACGATAAGACATTAGGGTCTTATCAATTGGTATCAGAGAGATGATAAGACTTTAGGGTCTTATCAATGGTTATTTATAGTGCTTCTAAACCCTAACTCATAATAAGACTCCTACTTCTAACCAACTCCTAATTGAACTCCTTCTCAAGACTCCTATTCCTTTAAAACTCCTACTTCTTCTCTAAAAAACAACCTCCTAAGCCTAGCCGGCCTCTTCACCTCTTTAATAGGGTTCGACTTAAGTAGGTTTTACTTAAATGCCCCTCTCTATTATGACTCTCCTAGTTAGAGTCCTAATAGACCCAACCTCTTCAAATCAGACTTGTCCTCGAGGCTAAGATTCCATGAATTCTAGGAATTTGATCTTCAAGTCATCATAGTTCTCCAAAGTAGCGCCTTATGCTAGTAAGTTTGCCTATTGTATTAGTGCTTCAGTAGTGGGTTGTTGTCGTTAGGTTATGATCCGTCGATCAATAATGGCACTCGACTGGGTCAGGAGTTCTCCTTCGGTATTCATATTTGGTGGATGGCTTTAGGCTGTCTCTAAGTACTTGTTCACTCCTTCCATCTGGCCATCGATTTATGAGTGATACGTCGTACTCCTTTTCAATTTAGTGCCCTACATCTGGAATAACTCTATCTAAAATCTGCTCGTGAAGATGCAAGTATAATTTGGCACAAGCACAATACATCCTTTATAGCGCAATTCTTTTGAGTCCTAACTGTAATGAGCCATAGAGCTTGGTGCTTCCTCTAATTTTTTATGATCATACTAGTCTATGGATCTTCTAGCCATTCTATTTTATTATCCTCAAGGAAGTCGCTGGTCAGAAGTAAAACGACCAAATATTCAGCTTGGGTAACCACGAAAGCGTATCTGCATTCTCTTTCCCCTTTTTATAAGTTATTTCATAATCATATCCAAGAAGCTTTATTATCCATTTTTTGCCATTTAGGGGAAGATATCTTCTGCTTTAAGAAATATTTTAGGCTTTTATGGTCGGTCTTGATTTGAAAGCGTCGCCCGATCAAGTACGATCTCCACTTGGCCACCGCATGCATAATTACGAGCATCTCCTTGTCGTAAATAAGCATCTTGAGATGGGAAGGAGATAACGCCTTACTAGTATAAGTGAGGGAGTGGCCATTTTGCATTAGTACAACACCAATTCTGACTCCGGAGGCATCAACTTCAACAACAAAAGTCTTACCAAAGTTGGGAACTATCATCATTGCGACTTTAAGTTCGTCGAAGGCGGTGGTGGCTTTGTCCAACCATTAGAAAATATCTTTTTTAGCAAGGAAGTAAGTGGTGCACTAATCTTTCAATAGTTTTTCACGAACTTATGGTAGTAGCCTGTTAAACCTAGAAAGCCATGTAGCAATTTTATGTTCTTTGGGGGTCAGCCAATTATGCATTGCTTCAATTATGGAGGGGTCTATTGAATCTCGGATTTTGATGATAAAGTCAATTATGTATTGTTTGATCTAATCTATATGTTGAGAAAAGTATACAGAATTAACTGCGATAGTAGTAAGACATAAAGCAAGTATTGTGCCGGAGTCACGATCGAGATCTCGTTGGGAGTTCAAGAGTTCGTCGGAAGTCCGGATGTTCGTCGGAAGTTCTACCGGAACCAATCGAGAAGTCCAGAAGCTTGCCAAAGAAGCACGTCGGAACTCGCTAAGAAGATCATCGTAAAGTCTAGGAGCTTGTCGGGAGTCCACCGGAACATTACCGAGAGTTCGTGGATGTTCACCGAAAGTTCACCGGAAGCTCGCTAGAAGAGCAATTGAAACACTGGAATAAGAAGTGATATGATTATGTTTTAGTTATTGTAGTTAGCACATAGTTTAAGTTAGGATTGAGAGGTAATCCTACTAACTTAATTAGGGGCCAACTAGGCCCTTAATAGGGCTGAAATAGGCTAGATTGAGCAGCCCATTCAGCACTTGAAGGCCTAGCCGGCGGTGGCATCGCCTGGAAGACTCAGTCTCCCAAGTGGTCTGGGCAGTGGTACTGCCGAGTGCTAGGTGGTCTAGGCGGTGGTACAGCTAGTACCCCAAAATCCGGGGATGGGACACTTTTAGACTCTAATTTTGAATCCATTAGAGCTTATAAAAATCCCACCCTTTTCTACATGAAAGTATTGAGATAATCTTAGTAATTAGGGTGTAAAAGTCTTGTAAACAAAGTGCTAGAGTCCTCCTCCTCCATTCCTAAGTTTTGAAATCATTCAAAAGAGGTGTGAGACTTGTAAGGGTTCTCTTCTAAACCCGAGAAAAGGAGAAGCACTGTAAAGAGGTGGTTGGTCTTCGCCTATTGAAAGAAGGCCTTTAGTGGACGCCGACGACCTTATCGGAGGAGGAATCTGAAAGTGGATGTAGGTCACATTGACCAAACCACTCTAAATTCTAGTTTGCTTTTCATTTGTGTAATTTACATTGCTGCAAATCTGTATAATCCTCTCTTGCACTTTTACAAAAGCTTTCAAGTTCAACTTCTCTCTAAAATAGATTAAATCGAAACCATTTTCATCGGAATCAGTTTTAAACGAAACAAACAATTTTCTAAAATTACGAAAGTTTTTCGCTGTACTAATTCACTTCCCCCTCTTAGTGCCGCTCTTGATCCTAACAATTGGTCTCAAAGCAAGGTTCACTCTCATTTGGTTTTAAACCTAAGAGAGATAGCATTTGCTGACAGCCTAGAGGGTCATTCAATTACACGTCCGCCTATGTTCAATAAGACGGATTACACATATTGGAAGACTAGAATGAGGATCTTCCTAATTTCAATGGATTTCGAATTATGGAATATTATAGAAAATGGCTTTTAAAAGTCTTCTCTTCTGATGAATGATTGGAATGAGTTGGAGAAAAAGACTTTCTCTTTAAATACAAAGGCAATGAATGCCTTGTTTTATGCGTTAGATAAAAACGAGTTTAATCGAGTTTTGATTTGTAAAATGGCTTTTGACATTTGGCACATGCTCGAAGTGACTAATGAAGGCACTAGTAGAGTGAAGGAGTCGAAAATTAATCTTTTAGTGCACGCTTATGAATTATTTCGGATGAAATTGAGTGAGACCATTGGAGACATGTACACCCGATTTACGGATATCGTCAATAGTCTAAAAAGACATGGTAAAGGTGATAAGACCCTAAAGTCTTATCGTAAAATAAATGAAAGAAATGATAAGGCTCTGATACCAAATGATAAGACCCTAAAGTCTTATCGTCGCTCTGATACCAAATGATAAGACCCTAAAGTCTTATCGTAAAAAAGAAGAAGAGAAAGGGGATGATCACTTCGAGGGGATCAGCCTCCTTGATCGCTTCGAGGGGATCGGCCCTCCTTGATCGCTTCAAGAGGATCGGCCCTTCTTTATCACTTCGAGGGGATCGGCCCTCCTTGATCACTTCGAGGAGATCGGCCTCTTAGGGTTTGTCCAAAGATAGAATAGTATTTTTCATAGATAACTGAAAAGAAGCAATTACATCCCTATTTATAGAGTTCCACCTAGAGTCCATCAGGACTTGAACTCTAATAATAAATAAATATTAAATACACCTCTACTTGACTCTAACTGAACTAAACCGACTCAATAAACAATTGGACTAAATAGACTCAATAAACATTATTCGAAAGCTCAAAAAAAGGGTCCTAACAGTTTCTCCCTCTTCAAATCAGCCTTGTCCTCAAGGCTGAGCAGCATCAATCTCGGGGAGCTTCTCTTTTAACACTAGCCATAGACTATCTGCAACTCATCATAACCCGTTGATCAAGTAAGTATGGTCTCCACTTTTTGATAGTGTAAGTAACGGGTCGGTCTTTTAGTGTAGTAATCGTTGCATGAAACTTCTGGCCCTGTATAATCAATTTTATCTTTGAACCTTTGCTATCACAAGTGAAAATCCATCCATCAATGATCTTTACTTTGAATCTGTCATAGTCTTCAATGTGGTGGGCCAATCGGTCAACAGTCTCACTGTCCATAAAATTGTTAGTACTACTAGTATCCATCAAAACTATAACAGGCTGATGTTCCAGAGTTTCGCCAACTTCCATAGTTTGCAGGTTAGAGTAGTCGACTAATGCATGCATTGTATATATGGTAGGTCCAACATCTTCATTAGAATTTATACCTTCATGATCGGAGTCCACATTCTTCGCTTTCGGTTCCTCTCCAATTGGTTCAATCATCAGAAGTTGCCCTTGTTTACATCGGTGCTCCATACTCCATTTTTCATCATAATACAAACCCCTTCCTGATCTTTTCTTGCTAATTTTTTTCTCATATAGATTTGCAAATGAGATCACAGCTATAGTACGGGGTTGACGAGCCTTAACTTCACACCAGATCTCTGGAATAAGACCTTCAATAAATATATCCAGAAGTTATCGGTTCGACCAATCTCTAGCTTGATTTGACAATCTTTCAAACCTACTCTGATATTCTAACACTGTAGAAGTTTGATGAATTTTGGCGAGCTGGCAATCAACATTCTCATATTCGGATGGGCCAAAGTGTTGAATCTCGGATTTTGATGATGAAGTCAATTGTCATTTGTTATCTAATCTGTATGTTGAGAAAAGTGTGTAGGATTAACTACGATGAAAGTAAGACATGCAGTAGGAGTTACGCCGGAGTCAAGACAATGATCACGTTGGGAGTTCGAGAGTTCGACGGAAGTTTAGACAATCATCGGAGGTTCTACGGGAACAAATCCGAGAAGTCCATGAGCTTGCCAAAGAAGCTCATCGGAACTCGCCAAGTGGAAGTCCGCAGGAGCATGTTAGGAACCTTTTTATGAGCTTTTGAATAATGTTTATTGAGTCTGTTTAGTCTAGTTGTTTATTGAGTCGATTTGGTTCAATTAGAGTCAAGTAGAGGTTTATTTAATATTTATTTATTATTAGAGTTCAAGTCCTGATGGACTCTGGGTGGAACTCTATAAATAGGGATGTAATTGCTTTTTTTCAGTAATCTATGAAAAATACTATTGTCTTTGGACAAACCCTAGGAGGCCGATCCCCTCGAAGTGATCAAGGAGGGCCGATCCCCTCGAAGTGATCATTATCATTCCCTTTTCTCCCATTTCTTTCATGATAAGACCTTAGGGTCTGAAAGAAAGAAAGAAAGAAAGAAGAAGCAGAAACCGCAGCCACGCACCCGCAGCCACGCACACCTGCTTCCCCTGCTTCCGGCTAGCCCACCCGCCGCTCGTCGCTGCTCTCCGGCCAGCAATCGACTCTGCCTCACTTCCGGCCAGAGTCCACCACCGCCTCCCACCCGAGCCACCACCGCTGCCAGGAGACGATGCTGCCAGCGTCCCACTCCGCCGCAGCCCTGCTCCTCTTCTCTACCGCCGCTGCATGGCAACTCCTTCTCCACCGCTACCGCTGCTTCCCGGCCGATCGATCACCGCCGCCCGCCTCCCAGCCGCAACCCTAGCCGTGCCCCCCCTTGGGTCGCAGCCCCTCGTTGCAACGGTTGCAGAAACAGAGTTCCTCTGTTGCCGCAGCCCCTCGTCGATCGCAGTCGCGCCTCCTCCAGCACTCCTCTTTCCCTCCAGCGCCATCGCCGCCCAGCCGACTCATCACCGCTGCGGGCCACCGTGCGACGACCACCGCACGCCTCCCAACAGCCGATCCCCCTTGCTCTACGTCCTTAGTGCCAAAAACAGGGCAACTCACCAGTTGCCCTTGTTCCCAACCGTGACACCGCCGACTCCTCCTTCTCCACCACTACCGCTGCTTCTCTGCCGCACGATCACCGCCGCAACGCCGTTTCCAGCATCGCCAGCGGCTCCGGTTGTGGTGCGATAGAAACAGAGCACCCTGTTTCCCATCTCCAGCATCGCAACTTCCTGGCCAGCGACGACGCTCGCTGCCTTTTTCTCCACCACCAACGCTGCGCTCCGGCCAGCGACTATCGCTGCTGCCAGCCACCGCAGCCTTCTCCTCACTTCTCCTCAACCGCACGTGATCCTTCCGGCCAACTCCTTCGGTGGTGCCACAAAAACAAGTACACTGCCTTGCCTCAACCCCAGCTGCAGCCACATCAACGCAGTTGCCTTCCAACCCCTGCGCTCTCACCCCACGCAGTGATAGAAATAGGGCAGCTACTCTTCCTCCAACACAGTGACCGCAGCACTGCCCTTGGCGTCCACCTCCTTGGTAACTTCGCATCTACAGTTTTGATGCCCTTGTCCGACACCAAAAATAGGAGTTGAGATTACAGATTTGCAGTCTTACGGCCACCGATAACTCAGTGAAAGCACAAACGGAAGCATTGGAAATTAGAATTGAGAACCAGTTACAAGAAGTACTTAATGATTTCAAAAAGGATTTACTAGGGAGCCTTAGTAAATTTCAACAAGGTGGGAGCTCAAGTACTATGTTGCACAGATCTTAAAATACAGGAAAAGGGCCCCAAGATTATGACACAAATTACTCACACATGAAGATGGAATTTCCGAGATGGAAAGATGGAGATCCGACCAATTGGATCTCTAAGGCAGAAAAGTTTTTTCATCTTTACAGAACCCCAGAAGAATCCAAGGTAGAAGTGGCCTCAATCCAACTCGAGGGAGATGCACTCCAGTGGTACGATTGGTATGAAACTTTCCACGGAGTTCCTTCGTGGGAGCAGTTCAAAAGAGGGCTTCTTTTTCGCTTTGGCCCATCTGAATATGAGAATGTTGATTGCCAGCTTGCCAAAATTCGTCAGACTTCTACAGTGTTAGAATATCATAATAGGTTTGAAAGATTATCAAATCAAGCTAGAGATTGGTCGGAACGACAACTTCTGGATACATTTATTGAAGGTCTTATTCTAGAGATTAGGTGTGAAGTTAAGGCTCGTCAACCCCGCACTATGATAGCTGCGATCTCATTTGCACATCTACATGAGAAAAAAATCAACAGGGAAAATCATGGAAACAGAAGTGACAACAACCAGATGATTAGTAAGCCACTGGCCCCATCTATTCCCAACCAAAGCCTTGACACCCGAAGACTAACCCAAGAAGAACTCAATGAAAGATTAGCAAAGAGTTTGTATTATGATGAAAAATGGAGTATGGAGCACCGATGTAAACAAGGGCAACTTCTGATGATTGAACCAATTGGAGAGGAACCGAAAGCTAAGAATGTGGACTCCGATCATGAAGGTAAAAATTCTAATGAAGAGGTTGGACCTACCATACATACAATGCATGCATTAGCCGACTACTCTAACCCGCAAACTATGGAAGTTGGCGAAACTCTGGAACATCAGCCTATTATAGTTTTGATTGATACTGGTAGTACTAACAATTCTATGAATAATGAGACTGTTGACCGATTGGCCCATCACATTGAAGACTATGATAGATTCGAAGTAAAGATCATTGATGGATGGACTTTCACTTGTGATAGCAAAGGTTCAAAGATAAAATTGATTATGCAGCGCCAGAAGTTTCATGCAACGATTACTACACTGAAAAATCGACCTGTTGCTTACACTCTAAAAAAGTGGAGACCATACTTACTTGATCAACGGGTTGTGATGCGTTGTAGATAGTCTATGGTTAAAGTGCTGAAAGAGAAGCTCCCTGAGATTGATGCTACTCAGCCTTGAGGACAAGGCTGATTTGAAGAGGGAGGAACTATTAGGAACCTTTTTATGAGCTTTTGAATAATGTTTATTGAGTCTGTTTAGTCTAGTTGTTTATTGAGTCGATTTGGTTCAATTAGAGTCAAGTAGAGGTTTATTTAATATTTATTTATTATTAGAGTTCAAGTCCTAATGGACTCTGGGTGGAACTCTATAAATAGGGATGTAATTGCTTTTCTTCAGTAATCTATGAAAAATACTATTGTCTTTGGACAAACCCTAGGAGGCCGATCCCCTCGAAGTGATCAAGGAGGGCCGATCCCCTCGAAGAGATCAAGGAGGGCCGATCCCCTCGAAGTGATCATTATCATTCCCTTTTCTCCCATTTCTTTCACGATACCAAATGATAAGACCCTAAAGTCTTATCGTAGGCTCTGATACCAAATGATAAGACCCTAAAGTCTTATCGTAGGCTCTGATACCAAATGATAAGACCCTAAAGTCTTATCGTCGCTCTGATACCAAATGATAAGACCCTAAAGTCTTATCGTAGGCTTTGATACCAAATGGTAAGACCCTAAAGTCTTATCGTCGAAGAAAGAGAGAAATGAGGATGATAAAGGGAGAAATGAGGATGATAATGATCACCTCGAAGCGATCAAGGAGGCTGATCCCCTCGAAGTGATCATTATCATCCTCATTTCTCCCTTTATCATCCTCATTTCTCTCTTTCTTTGACGATAAGACTTTAGGGTCTTACCATTTGGTATCAAAGCCTACGATAAGACTTTAGGGTCTTATCATTTGGTATCAGAGCGACGATAAGACTTTAGGGTCTTATCATTTGGTATCAGAGCCTACGATAAGACTTTAGGGTCTTATCAGAACATCACCGAGGGTTCATTGGATGATCGACGGAAGTTCGCCGGAAGCTCGCCGGAAGAAGCGATTGACGCACCGGAGCAAGTTGCAGTAAATGTCTTAGGGAATATCGTAGTTAGCACAATGATTAAGTTGAAAATAGGAGGTGATCCCATTAACTTAATCTTGGGGCAATTGGGCCCCTGAAAAAACCCAAATTGGGCCGAATGGATCAACTCATTCGGACCCTAATTTCTGCTTGGCGGTTGAACCGCCCAAGGCAGGAGGTTGCACCGCTTGGGCTCAGTCTCCGAGCGAGACTGGGAGGTGCAACCGCTCCAGCCAGGAGGTGGCACCGCTTAGGCTCAGTCTCCGAGCGAGACTGGGCGGTGCAACCTCCCCTGATAGGAGGTGGAACCGCTTGAGCTCGGTCTTCGAGCTCTGCCAGGCGATGCAACCGCCTCAGTCAGGAGGTGCAACCGCCTGATCCTGGAATTTCGAAAATTGACAGTTTTGAGCTCCAAATATGAACTGGGTTGGGGCCTATAAATACCCCACCCATTCAGCACTGAAAGGGCATGAACTTACACCGAAATCCTAATCTTGTTCTATGATTTTTAGAGCTCAAAATTATTGTAAAGGCCAAAAGTTCTTCTCCCTCTTTTCTTCTAAGTTCTGAGTTGTAAAGAGAGGAGAGAAAATTCTGTAAGGGTTGTCTCCTAAGCCCGTCAAAAGGAATGAAACTATAAAAGGGTGGTTGGCCTTCGCATATTGAAGGAAGGCCTCTAGTTGACGTCGGTAACCTCGTCGGTGGAGGAAGCCAAAAGTGGAGTAGGTCAAGATTGACCGAACCACTCTAAATCTCGGTTTGCATTTACTTTGATCATATTATCTTTACTGCAAACCTCCTCAAAAGCTTACTGCTTTCTGCGCATATACGATCACGTTTCAAGCTTTGCACTTTCCGAATCGGCGTTTAGACGTAAATCAGCTTTTTCGTACGATCATCATATTTCTGTTTGCGTTTACGTTTTGATTTCTATCATAACTGCAAACTGCCTTTATATCCTTGCTTAAACTACATCTCGCTTAATCAAGTGATTTACGAATCATCATTTAGAGGTAAATCAGTTTCTTTGTACGAATATCATATTTCAGTTTGCGCCTACTATCTGATTTGAATCATAACTGCAAACTGCATTTATATCATTGCTACATTTTGCTTAATCAAAAGTTGAAGTGATTTACGAATCAGCTTTCTTACCAAAATCACTTTTATTGAACGTGTTGAATCTCGGATTTTGATGATAAAATCAATTGATGGGTTAATTGATCTAATCCATATTATTGAGTTAAGTGTGCAGGAGTAACTACGATAACCAGAAAACACAAAGCAAGAATTCTGGAGTCAAGTTCGATGGACGTTTAAGAGTCCGAAGAATCGTCGGAGATGCTGCCGGAACCTACCGAGAAGAAATCGGGAACCTATCGGAATTTTCGGAAGTTCACCGAAGAGATCATCGGAGGTTCACGAAGATCACCGAGAAGGCTCGGCTACTCGTTAAAGTCATCACAAGTTCGGGAGCTTGTTGGGAGTCCGTCGAAAGAAGTTCGTCGGAAAGCTCGCCGGAACAAGACTCGACGTTCGTGGTTGAAAGCATGCTTAGGATGTGTTTTATTATGTAGTTTACTTGTAATTAGGATTAGGATTAAGAGATAATCCTATATCCTAGTTAGAGGCCAATTGGGCCCAAAATTAGACTTGGTTTGGGCTAAATTTGAAGCCCAACAAGTGAACCGAAGGGTCTAACGGTGGCACCGCCAGACTGGGCGATGGCACTGCCTCGGCTGGGCGGTGGCACCGCCCAGCACTGTTAATGTCTGACAGTGATAGGTGATGGCACCGCCACTAACAGGCGGTGGCACCGCCACTAATAGGCGGTGGCACCGCCAGCATCGGGAACCCAAAGAGAATTCAAATTTTGGAGCCCAAATTTGAATCCTCTTGAGGCCTATAAATACCCTTCAAATCTCAGCTGAGATCACAACTTTTTGAGAAGCAATTGATTGAGAAAAAAGTCTTAAAAAGTCTTAGCAAGTCTTGTTTTTCAATTTGCTAGAGAGTTCACCTCCTTCTTTCTTACTGAAAATTTGTAAGAGGTTGAAATGCTTGTAAAAGGTTGTAAGAGGGGTATTTGCCCTTCCATTTCAAGAGATTTGCTAGTGGAAGGTGGGAGCCTCATCGAAGAGGGGCCTCGCAAGTGGATGTAGGTCATTTGACCGAACCACTGTAAAATCTACGTTATCTGGTTTGCATCCTACTCTTGCCATTTACATACTGCAATCTTCTCTACTTAGTTACTATGCTTCCATACGTTTCTAAGTTATCAAGCTTCTAAAATCGGTTTCCATTGATATTTCTTTTCATCGTACGAAAGATTTATCAAAACTGAAGTTTTAATCCGCTGCACTAATTCACCCCCCCCTCTTAGTGCCGCTCTGATCCTAACAATTGGTATCAGAGCTAGGCTCACTCTCATATTTGGTTTGATACCTAAGAGAGATGGCTTACTTCGGCATACATGAGGGTCATTCTATCACACGTCCATCCTTGTTTAATGGGTCGGATTATACTTATTAGAAGACTCGCATGAGGATCTTCCTCATTTCTATGGATTTCGAGCTTTGGACTATTGTTGAAAATGGCTTTCAAAAATCTTCTCTTCTGATGAGCGAATGGAATGAATTAGAGAAGGTTTTTTGCTTTAAATGCAAAGGCTATGAATGCCTTGTTTTGTGCACTAGACAAAAATGAATTTAATCGTGTTTCAATTTGTGATTCGGCTTTTGATATTTGGAGAACTCTTGAGGTCACTCATGAAGGCACTAGCTGAGTGAAAGAGTCCAAAATCAACATCCTTGTGCGCTCTTACGAACTTTTCCGAATGAAACCAAGTGAGTCCATCGGAGACATGTACACCCGGTTTACGGATATCATCAATGGACTCAAAGCTCTTGGTAAAGATTTTACTAACTTTGAACTAGTAACTAAAATCTTAAGATCCCTCCCTAAAAGTTGGGATCCAAAAGTTACGGCCATTCAAGAGGCCAAAGACCTTAAAACATTCCCTCTTGAAGAACTCATTGGGTCTCTAATGACCTACGAAATGACATGTCAAGCTCATGACAAGCTCGAGAACCCCCTTCCAAAGAACAGGAAGGATATGACACTCAAATCACACGAAGACCACTTGAAAGGAACATCAAGTGATGAGGACAGTGACAATGACATTGCACTTTTGACTCAAAAATTTAAAAAATATTTAAGAAAGAATAAATTTAAAAATAATACAAAAAATAAATTCAAACAAAAGAAGGACCAAGTGATTTGCTATGAATGCAAAAAATCGGGACACTACAAAAACGATTGTCCTCAAGCCAAAAAGAGAACATCAAAGAAGAAGGCGCTCAAGGCAACGTGGGATGATTCAAGCGCGTCCGAAGAAGAGGAGTCCAACACCAAGCAAGTTGCTCATTACGCCCTAATGGCCATCGGAGAAGAGGTAACAGATTTAATTGATGCAGATTTACCTTATCATGAATTATTAAATGCTTTCCATGAGTTATTTGATGAATGTAAGACAATTAGTAGAAAATATAAATTGCTAAAAAAGGAGCATGATAGTCTCACTTGTGATATCGATAAATTAAAAACTAAATATGATGATAGTTTAGCTCCATGTATAAAATAACATGATCTAGAATCTCTCCAAAAGGAGAACTTGCTACTTAAGGACACCTTAAAGAAATTCGAGGTTGGTAGCAAATCTTTGAACATGATCCTTACAAATAAGGGTCACGTTCCTATAAGAAGTGGAATCGGATTTGTGAGAAGTCCTCACCAAAATCCAACCACCTTTATTAAAGGCACTATCTTACATGTTCAACACCAAAGCAATTGCAACTTTTGTTGCAAATATGGACATAAAACTTATAAATGTCCATTCAAGAAGATTAGTCCGAACAAACTAATTTGGGTTCCTAAAGGAACCATGATCAATTCTATACAATATGATGAACAAGTTAAATCAGTTGTTAAGGCACCCAAAAGAAAATGGGTACCTAAAAATAATCCCTTCTTGTAGAAACATACACCATCACAAGCTAGGAGCAAGCGATGGTATCTAGATAGTGGATGCTCAAGACATATGACTGGAGATCCATCTCATTTCTCTATACTCACTAGCAAAGAAGAAGGGTACGTCACCTTCGGAGACAACAACCAAGGCAAAATCATTGGCAAGGGAACTATAGGTAACAAATTAAATTTTTCTATTGATGATGTCTTATTAGTTGATGGATTGAAACATAATCTCTTGAGTGTTAGTCAATTATGCAATAAAGGTTATATCGTTAGATTTGAATCAAATGTGTGTATTATTGAAAAACCAAACCATAACATAACTATGATTGCATTAAAACAAAATAATGTCTACACCATCAACCTTAATGAACTAAGTAATGAAATGTGCTTCTCCGCTTTAAATGATGATGCTTGGCTTTGGCATAGGAGACTAGGCCATGCAAGCATGAAACTATTATCTAAGATCTCATCTAGAGAATTAGTGCGAGGAATTCCAAATATAAAGTTTATTAAGGACAAAGTATACGATGCATGTCAACTAGGTAAACAAATAAAAACTAGTTTCAAACCAAAAATTCAAATTAGCACCACTAGACCATTACAATTGATTCATTTGGATTTATTTGGACCAATTGACACGATAAGTCTAGGGGGAAGCAAATATGCGTTTGTAATTGTAGATGACTATACTAGATACACTTGGACCTATTTCTTAGCTCACAAAAGTGATTGCTTCAAGTGTTTCTCTAAATTTTGTAAACTCACTCAAAACGAAAAAGGTTTCATGATTTCATCAATTCAAAGTGATCACAATGGCGAATTTCAAAACCGTGACTTTCAAAATTTTTGTGAAGTTAATGGATACAATCATAACTTCTCCACTCCGAGGAATCCCCAACAAAATGGAGTAGTTGAAAGAAAAAATAGAAACCTACAAGAAATGGCAAGAACAATATTAAATGAACATAGTCTACCCAAGTATTTTTGGGCCGAAGCCGTAAATACAGCTTGCTACATCATGAATAGGGTCATAATAAGACCATCCCTATCAAAAACTCCCTATGAATTATGGAATAGCAAAAAACCAAATATTTCCTATTTTAAAGTTTTCGGTTGTAAATGATTTATTTTGAATGAAAGGGATGCCTTAGGAAAATTTGATGCTAAATCCGATGAAGGCATCTTTCTTGGTTACTCTTCCGTTTCTAAGGCTTTTCGGGTTTTTAACAAAAGAACCTTAGTAATAGAAGAGTCTATTCATGTAGTTTTTAATGAAATTTCTAATTTAAAGAAAAATAATTTTGATGATGATCTTGATTTTGATAATTTGAATTTAAATGAACCCCCTCCTCAAAATAGCAACTTGGATGCACCTTCTTCCGAAATTTCCTTACCCAAGGAATGGAAGTATATAGATGCTCATCCAAAGGAGCTAATTATAGGAGATACATCAAAAGGGGTTCAAACTCGTTCCTCTTTCAAGAATTTTTGTGCTAACGCCGCCTTCATTTCTCAAATCGAACCTAAATGCATTGACGAGGCCATAAAAGATAATTTTTGGGTTATCGCAATGCAAGAGGAATTGAATCAATTTGAGAGGAATAAGGTATGGAAGCTTGTTCCTAGACCTAGTGACCATTTAGTCATTGGTACTAAATGGGTCTTTAGAAATAAGCAAGACGAAAATGGTATCGTAGTTAGAAACAAGGCTAGATTAGTAGCCAAAGGTTTCAACCAAGAAGAAGGTATCGATTACGAATAAACCTTTGCTCCCGTGGCTCAATTAGAAGCCATAAGGATGCTCCTTGCCTATGCTAGTAGTAATAATTTTAAACTATTTCAAATGGATGTCAAAAGTGCTTTCTTGAATGGTTTTATTTCCGAAGAAGTATATGTCGAACAACCTCCCGGATTTGAAAATTCTCTTCTTCCTAATCATGTATTCAAATTGACTAAGACTCTCTATGGCTTGAAACAAGCTCCTAGAGCTTGGTATGAAAGGCTTAGTTTCTTTCTTATTTTAAATAATTTTACCAAAGGCAAGGTTGATACTACATTGTTTATCAAACATTTTGAAAATAATTTTCTTATTGTGCAAATTTATGTTGACGATATTATTTTTGGCTCTTCGGATGAATCACTATGTGAATCATTTGCCAAATGTATGAGTCATGAATTTGAAATGAGTTTAATGGGTGAATTAACTTTCTTTTTAGGATTACAAATCAAACAACTTAGTAATGGTATATTTCTTAACCAATCTAAATATACATTAGAATTGTTAAAACGATGTAACATGGATAATTCAAAAGCAATAAACACCCCTATGAGTACCGCGACTAAGTTAGATATGGATGAAAATAGTAAAAATTTCGATCAAAAAACATATAGGGGAATGATAGGTAGTCTACTCTACCTCACCGTGACTAGACCGGATATTATGTTTAGTATAGGACTTTGCGCTAGGTTTCAATCAAATCCTAAATTATCTTATCTTAAAAGTGTTAAAAGAATATTTAGGTATCTTAAAGGAACTCCAAATCTAGGATTGTGGTATCCAAAATCTGAAAAATTTGATTTAATAGCTTATGCAGATGCCGATTTTGGCGGATGCAGGATAGATAAAAAAAGTACATCCGGAATATGCCAATTTTTAGGACATGCACTTGTTTCTTAGACTTCCAAGAAACAAAATTCAGTTGCACTATCTACGGCGGAAGCTGAATACATTGCTGCAAGTGCATACTGTGCACAAGTTGTTTGGATGAAAAATACATTAGAAGACTATGGAATTCACTTTAAAAACATTCCCATAAAATGTGATAATACTAGTGCCATATGTCTTACTAAAAATCTAATTCAGCACTCTAGAACTAAGCACATCGACGTTAGGCATCATTTCATACGCGATCATGTCCTTAACAATGATATTGTTCTAGAATTCATTGACACAAAGCATCAATTAGCAGATATATTTACAAAAGCTTTGAATGAAGACCAATTTGAATTCATTAGAAGGGAATTAGGTATGTTAAATTGTCCCTAAGAATAAACTTGTTTGAATGGATTTTTCCGTAAAGTTTTTCATCCTCTCTCCATTCCTCGATGAATCTGATTCTTCTCTTTCGATTCTAAATGACATGTTAAATTATCTCATCTTGAGTCAAACTCCGCTCCCATCTGATCAAGATTAATGATTTTATGATATTTTGTGAATCTCGAAATTGATTTTGATAACTTAATTATGAGTTTCAAGTTGACAAATTGAATTTGAATGGATTTGTATTCGAATTATGATCTTGACTTATTGGAGTTACTACTTGGAATTTTTATCACTATCTCTTCCTTGTACATCTACAATTTTTGTTATTTATAGAAAGAAGAGATTTGATAAAATGGATGAATGCTGAATTTTCCTTTAAGATAAACTCTGCGTAAATATTTTAGCATACTTAATTTTGGATGATAAAATTTTTGTATGATCAATGTTATAATCACAAATTATGTGCTTCAAGTCTCATTCCCTTTTTGTTGATGACAAAGGGGGAGAAAAGTGATGACTTGTACCATTTTGATAGCATGACTTATATGAATTGCAAAAGCTTGTATGAATGTCTTATATGCCTTGCAAAATGCCTTGTAAAATCCTTGAGAATATCATAAGATTGATTGATTATATTGAAAGCATGCCTTACATCTATATCAAGAAATTCATGTTGAAAATCTTTATCTCCTGTCGAAGTAAAAATTGTTTCTTATCATTCGACTTGAAAATGATTTTCATCGAAGTTTTGTATTTACTATTGCTTAATGAGAATAACGATAAGTTCTACGGTTAGAACTTATCGGTTTATGCTTGAATTCAATGGATGAAATTCAAGTATTTTCATCTTCTCATAATATGACATATAGATAGGGGGAGTTATGTTTAACTCCGTCATCAATTGATTGTCATCATAAAAAAGGGGGAGATTGTTGAATCTCGGATTTTGATGATAAAATCAATTAATGGGTTAATTGATCTAATCAATTAATGGGTTAATTGATCTAATCCATATTATTGAGTTAAGTGTGCAGGAGTAACTACGATAACTAGAAAACACAAAGCAAGAATACCGGAGTCAAGTTCGATGGACGTTTAAGAGTCTGAAGAATCGTCGGAGATGCTGCCGGAACAAACCGAGAAGAAATCGAGAACCTGTCGGAATTTTTGGAAGTTCGCCAAAGAGATCATCGGAGGTTCACGGAGATCACCGAGAAGGCTCGGCTACTCTTTAAGTCATCACAAGTTCGGGAGCTTGCTGGGAGTCCGTCGGAAGAAGTTCGTCGGAAAGCTCACCAGAACAAGACTCGATGTTTGCGGTTGAAAACTTGCTTAGGATGTGTTTTGTTATGTAGTTCACTTGTAATTAGGATTAGGATTAAGAGATAATCCTATATCCTGGTTAGGGGCCAACTGGGCCCAAAATTAGACTTGGTTTGGGCTAAATTTGAAGCCCAACAAGTGAACCGAATGGTTTGGTGATGGCACCGCCAGACTGGGTGGTTGCACCGCCCAGCACTGTCAATGTCTGACAGTGACAAGCGGTGGCACCGCCAGCATCGGGAACCCAAAGAGAATTCAAATTTTGGAGCCCAAATTTGAATCCTCTTGAGGCCTATAAATACCCCTCAAATCTCAACTGAGATCACAACTTTTTGAGAAGCAATTGATGGAGAGAAAAGTCTTAGAAAGTCTTAGCAAGTCTTGTTTTTCAATTTGCTAGAGAGTTCATCTCCTTCTTTCTTACTAAAAATTTGTAAGAGGTTGAACTGCTTGTAAAAGGTTGTAAGAGGGGTATTTGCCCTTCCATTTCAAGAGATTTGCTAGTGGAAGGTGGGAGCCTCATCGAAGAGGGGCCTTGCAAGTGGATGTAGGTCATTTGACCGAACCACTGTAAAATCTGCGTTATCTGGTTTGCATCCTACTCTTGCCATTTACATACTGCAATATTCTCTACTTAGTTACTATGCTTCCATACGTTTCTAAGTTATCAAGCTTCTAAAATCGGTTTCCATTGATATTGCTTTTCATCGTACGAAAGATTTATCAAAACCGAAGTTTTAATCCGCTGCACTAACTCACCCCCCCCCTCTTAGTGCCGCTCCGATCCTAACAGAACGAACGCAGTTTTTATCGTAAAAGGTTTTCCGCTACACTAATTCACCCCCCCTCCCCTGTTAGTGCTCTTGATCCTAACACAAAGCGAATAAGAAGCCCTCTTTTGAACTGCTCCCACGAAGGAACTCCGTGGAAAGTTTCATACCAATCGTACCACTGGAGTGCATCTCCCTCGAGCTGGATTGAGGCCACTTTTACCTTGGATTCTTCTAGGGTTCTATGAAAATGGAAAAAAATTTCTGCATTAGAGATCCAATTGGTCGGATCTCCATCTTTCCATCTCGGAAATTCTATCTTCATGTGTGAGTAATTTGTGTCACAATCTTGGAGCCCTTTTCCTGTATTTTCAGATCTGTGCAACGTAGAACTTGAGCCCCCATTTTGTTGAAATTTGCTAAGGCTCTCCAGTAGGATCTTTTTGAAATCATTAAGTGTTTCTTGCAGTCGGTTCTCAATTCTGATTTACAATGCTTCCATTTGTGCTTTCACCGAGTTATCAGTGCCATTGCGTAAGACTGCAAATCTGTAATCTCAACTTCTGTTTTTGGTGTCGGTAAGGACATCAACTGCTGGGAAATCATGGGGGCGACATCACATGCGTAGCAGAAGAACAAGAAAACAAAATCCCCGATTCCCAAAAAGATGTTTATCGTCGTGCGAAGATTGGTGCGCAAAAATCCGCGAAACATGAAACTGTGTATAGAGTAGATTGTGTTACCTAGGGAGATCGTATATCCCTGTTTCCTTGCAGATCCTTAGGAGAGGGTAAAGGAGGTCAAACGTCCTCCTCTCTAGCGATGATCCACACAGTAGGGTTGCGACGATGCTCCTCAAAACTCCAAGCCTGATCTGAGGTGGAGAGGAAGAGGAGAATAGGAAAGGCAAGCAAAGGCTCTAGCCTATGAGGCTCTGAATCCCTCCTATTTATAGAGGTCCCTTGTCAAACCCTAATGGGTCCTCCCCTAGTGAGTATTGGATCTGTATCCAATAAGACAAGGGCTCCGTCGGATATCTCATATCCGAACCTCTACTCATCGCAATACCTACCATATGTGTGTGACCCTCTAGGCCCAATATCGAGCTGGCCGTGAGTCATACCCGTCAGAACTCCTTCTAACTCAGTGAATTATTATCTTTGTAATAATTCACTTAACTCATCGACTACGGACGTACTAGGCCACTACGCCGTAGTCCCCAGATGATACAGGGGAATCCAATCCATTGGACATGTCTGTCCTCAGTTACCATGTACCTATAATCCCTCATCCATCTAATATCCCAGAGACCGTATATCGAGCATGGTGTTGTCAGACCCATACGGTTTCTACTCAAGTCTCGCTCTAATCGGATTCTCCCGGAGAACTCTTTCTCTCTCAACTCGAATGACCCTGGCCAGGGATTTTTTTGAGCAAGAACACATGGGATATTCCTCTCATGACGCCGAGAGTGGATGATCCTCTATCGACACTCAATAGCCCTCGTAAGGTCGACTACCACTTCCAATGACCAGCTGTACTAGATATGGGACAGCCAAACCTATAAGTCTGGTATCAAAGAGTGGAGCACTCATACAGGACATCCTTAGTGTCTCAAGTCTAAGGACCAGATACACCACTAGGACTACGGAATCGTTGTCTGACAATAAGGCATCATCAACCATCCAGCATTCCGTAAGCGGATCAATCAGTGAACTCATTCTCCAATGAGCACCTGTACTGTATCCCTAGTGTCCCTACACGAGCAGCTATGAGACCAGCTGCATCCATCATATGGACGGGTATACAGCACACCAGTCTATCTGGTTATCACGATGTCCCTTTCGAGTAACCTATGACCGGGATTATTTAGGATATGTGTTTAAAGGTGAATCGATCTCATTATCGTGATCTCATCATGATCCGATTCCCATTGCACAAATCCAAGGACATCACAATATATGTATGCATTTATGCAATAGTTATAAAGTGATATATGCCAAAATATAATAAGCAAAAAGATTTTGTATCAAGTCACACGTGTCATCACTCACGTGATTGGCTTGTTAGGCACCTATGACTAGCAATCTCCCACTTGACCTAAAGCCAATCACCTATGTGTCTGATCCCCATCAGACCCCTGTGACGCTCATAGACAATCTGAGACAACGACTTTGTCAGTGGATCTACAATCTTATCTTCGGATGGAACTCTTTCCATTGCTACATCTCCTCGGGTTACGATCTCTCTGATAAGTTGGAACCTTCTCAGAACACTTCTGATGAGACCCGGGTCCCCTTATTTGATAATCGTCCCATAATTGTCGCAATATAAGGAAGTCGAATCCTCGCTACCCGGCACGACTCCCAAATCTGTAATGAACTTCTTCAACCAGACTCCCTCCTTTGCTACATCTAATGCAGCAATGTACTCCGCCTCTATGGTCGAGTCAGTAGTGGTATCTTGCTTAGAACTCTTCCAACATACTACTCCTCCATTCAAGGTGTACACATACCTTGAATTCGACTTGCTATCATCGACATCAGACTGAAAACTTGAGTCTGTGTAGCCTTCAACCTTAAGGCTATTACCTCCATATATTAGTAAAAGATCCTTAGTCCTTCTCAAGTACTTAAGGATACACTTTACTGCTTTCCAGTGCTCCAAGCCTGGATCTGCTTGATACCTGCTCGTGACACTCAGAGCATGCACTATATCAGGCCTAGTACATAGCATGGCATACATGATAGACCCTATTGCTGAGGCATAAGGTATTATATTCATGTTTGCCCTTTCTTCCGGAGTCTTTGAGGACATACTCGTAGAAAGTGATATCCCATGTCTCATCGGTATGAGACCTCTCTTGGAATTTTCCATGCCAAACCTTTTGACAATGGTTTCTATGTACCTGGACTAGGACAAGCCAAGCATCCTCTTGGATCTATCTCTATAGATTCTAATCCCCAAGATATAGGATGCTTCCCCTAAGTCCTTTATGGAGAAGTGTCTAGATAACCAAGTCTTTACTGTGGATAGCATTCCTACGTCATTCCCAATGATGAGGATGTCATCCACATATAACACCAAAAAGGTGATAGCGCTCCCACTTACCTTTCTATATACACAAGGCTCATCTTCGTTCTTAACGAAGTCATAAGATCTAATTGCCTCATCGAATCTTATGTTCCAACTTCGGGAAGCTTGTTTTAGTCCATAAATGGATCTAAACAACCTACACACCTTATCTGGGCAGTTCTTGGACACGAATCCCTCAAGTTGCATCATATACACCTCCTCCTCGATGTTCCCGTTGAGGAATGCGGTTTTCACATCCATCTGCCAGATCTCATAATCATAGTGTGCTGCAATAGCCAATAGAATTCTGATGGATTTTAGCATTGCTACAGGTGAGAAGGTCTCGTCGTAGTCAACACCTTGCCTTTGACGATACCCCTTTGCCACTAGCCTTGCTTTATAGGTCTCTACCTTTCCATCTACTCCGATCTTTTTCTTAAAGATCCACTTGCAACCGTTGGGTACAATACCTTCTTGCCACTTCCCAGAGTCTATACTCATAATAGCCTCCTTGTAGGTCTGAGGATCAATATCCTCAACATCCTCTCCTCTAATATGTCCCACATATCTCTCAAGAGGATGAGATACTCTATCAGACCTGTGTAAAGTTGAAAATTGTGTATTAGGTACCTGAACAGACTCGGGCTGTAGAGTGGTGCTTGAGCTTGGTTCTCCAACCTCGCTCAACTCTATTATTCTCCCACTGTCTCCGCCAAGAATGTGTTCCTTCTCAAGGAACACTGCTCTCTTAGCTACAAAGACCTTTTGGTCCTCGAGATGATAGAAATAATACCCACAAGTTTCCTTGGGGTGTCCCACAAATTTACATCGCTCTGTCCTTGATTCTAACTTATCGAGGTTGTGTCTTTTAATGTGGGCAGGGCAGCCCCAAATCTTAACAACCTTAAGATCAGGCTTCTTCTCTTTCCATATCTCATATGGTATAGACACTATCGACTTAGTTGGAATTCTGTTCAGAAGGTAAGCTGCGGTTTCTAGGGTATATCCCCAGAATGAGATGGGTAGGTCAGCGAAACTCATCATGGACCGTACCATATCTAATAACGTATGATTTCTCCTTTCAGAGACACCATTGAGCTGAGGTGTGTAAGGAGGTGTCCATTGGGATAATATCCCATGGTCCTTGAGGAACTGAGTAAACTCTGTACTTAAGTACTCACCTCCTCGATCTGATCGAAGAGTTTTGATATTCTTTCCAGTCTGGTTCTCCACCTCATTCTTATACTCTCTGAATTTCTCAAAGGCCTCGGATTTTTACTTCATTAAGTACACATATCCATACCTTGAGAAATCATCAGTAAATGTAATGAAGTAGGAGTAACCTCCAATGGCATGAGTTGACATGGGTCCACATATATCACTATGTATGAGTTCCAACAACTCAGTGGCTCTCTCTCCAATTCCACTAAATGGAGAGTTGGTCAATTTTCCACGAATGCAAGGTTCACAAGTTGCATATGACACGTAGTCGAATGGATCTAGATATCCATCATTTAGTAACTTTTGAATCCTTCTTTCATGGATGTGACCTAGCCTACAATGCCACATGTATGCACTGTTCACTTCATCTCGTTTCCTCTTAGACACATTTACATTCATGATATGTGGAGTAGTGTCTAACATAAATAAACCATTATGCAATGTTCCTTTCGTGATGATCTTATCATCTAATAATATCGAACAACCATTGTTCTCAAAAACAAATTTATATCCACTAACTGTTAAACATGAAATGGAGATAATGTTTTTGATAATAGAAGGAACAAAATAACATGCATCTAATGCAATAAAAACTCCACTAGGTAGATGTAGGGAGACCTCGCTAACAGCTAATACAACAACTTTTACTCCATTACCCATCTTGAGGTCCATCTCGCCTCTCTCTAGTCTCCTAGGCCTTGTCAGAACCTGCAACGAATTGCATATATGATAAGCACTACCGGTATCCAATACCCATGTGTTATCATAAGAGTCTGACAAATGGAGACTAATCATGAATGTACCTGAAGCTTCTCCAAGCTTCTATTTCGCCCTTTCTGCAAGGTACTCTTTGCAGTTCCTCTTCCAGTGCCCATCTTTACCACAGTGGAAGCATTGGCCTTTGTCCTTTACTGGGTCTTTCTTAGCAACTTTTGCTTTACCTGGTCTGCACTTGCCCTTTCCCTTCTTAAGGGACCTTTCTGCTTTCCTTTTCTTTTTGGTCTCACCAATGTAAAGAACTGGCTTCTCATTCTTAATAGTACTCTCCGCCTCCCTCAACATATTGAGGAGCTCTAGGAGAGTCACCTCAAGCTTGTTCATATTAAAATTCATTATGAACTGTGAAAAGGAATCTGGTAGGGACTGAAGCACAATGTCCACACACAAGTTATCCTCTAGGACCATTCCTAGACCTGTGAGTTTCTCTATCCACTCAATCATCTTTAGGACATGGTTCTGAACCGGTGTCCCCTCAGTCATCCTAGCGCGGAAGAGGCTCTTAGATATCTCATATCGCTGAGTCCTTCCCTGTTCCTCAAACAATTTATGGACAAGTAAGAGAATGGATCTGGCATCCATCTTTTTATGTTGTCTCTGTAACTCAAGAGTCATAGAGCCCAACATATAGCACCGAGCAAGAGTGGAGTCATCAATGTACTTCACGTAGTGAGCGATCTCATCCTCGCTTGTCCCTTCTTCGGGCGTAGGCATCACTGTATCAAGGACGTACACGATTTTCTCCGTTGTGAGAACAATTCTCAAGTTACGGAGCCAATCCGTATAATTTGGACCAATGAGGCAGTTGACATCAAGTATGTCACGTAAGGGATTTGAAAGCGACATTTTCTGAAAATAAAGATGCAGCAGAAATGAATAACATGCAGATTTTGCAAGAAATAAACTATCAAGATATGGACTTCTATCTTAATATGCCCCAACTATTTTACTAACGAGTCACGCGACACCCTCAGCACGTGAAACGGAAGTCTCCGGCAGACTTCTAGTGGGGATCAGGATCCAATCAGCGTCTTAGTGTAACCTCGAGGGACTCGACCAATCACACTAAGCCTAAAAGGTAGGCAACTCTTGCCGATCACAACTCCTTGTGATTCCCGTCTTGTTCGGCCTACGAATCACCATGGCCTCGAGGGACTCGACCAACCATGATGCTCGGTTAAGTCAACACCTTCGTTACAAGATGAGTCTGATTTGATGATATACCCTCGAGGGACTCGACCAAGTATACCATGCCCTCAGGTCACCGGTGACATCTCTATGTCGTAAGCAAGATAGCGAATCGCGATATAGGTGAGTCTCGAGGGACTTGACCAACTCAACTTACACCGGGAATCGGTTCCTACTTATAACGATGGAAGGCCACGTGGGTCAATCTAATTGCCTCACTTTTACCGACTTAATATTATCGAGAGATGTTTCTAAGATTTGGTCTCCTAATATGACATGTCACATATATACATATTTAATATATATATATACATCGCATGCAAATATATATACTTATCTAGTATGTGTATAATCAATTACAATAGATGATCATGGACCACAACCTAATGTGATTAGGCCCGAGCCAGTAGGCCTAATCACTCACATCAAGATCTATGTGTGCAACGATGCATCTCCATGCCCTGTGATCGTCCATCTCGTCCTCATCGGTTCCGTCGACATCTTGATGCATCTTCATGCATCGCGATCGTCCGTCTCGTGGGTCTCGTTATCGCATCCACGCTCCCGCTGCGCCTCCTCATGTGATTACAACTTAATCATAGGCACGCAGGCCCGACAATAAATGAGAAATATAATGGAGGCTCGTAGACCTCAATAATAATAATCACAAGTACACACATCACACGGTCCATGATCCTCCGTCCACATATCATACATCATATGTATAAATAATCATCATCATGTAGGACTACTAGATAATAATAAAAATAATAATCAACTAAACCTTTTAATTAATTAATATTTTCTGAAATCAGGGACATGTAGGGAATTTTTGAATTTATAGGGATATTTTCGGAATTTGGACAAAAGATAGAAACTGGAATTTCTCAAATTCGAAGGGGCAAAACTGTCTTTTTCCCAGAAAACCCTAATGCCCTTTCCCCCTTTCGCTGGTGCCGCCGCCGCCACCCTGCCGGCGGTGGCCTGTGCGGCGAATGAGGGCACTGCCCTCGCCTGCAGGCGGCACGCCCGCTGGCGGCGCTACCGCTGCGGGTGGGCGCCCCCTTCGGGCGCCGCTGCCTCCGCAGGGGGTGTTGTCCCGCCGGGCGGCCGCCCCTGTGGGGGGATGGGTTTCGCCCGAGGGAGCAGCGGCGACAAGCGCCGCTGCCTTGCGGCGCCTCAGCCCGCGGGCTGCCAGCCCCGCCGGACGCAAGCCCGCTGCAAGCAAGCCGCCGGCCGGCTGCTGCAGGCACAGCACTTGTGCATGCGCCGGCGCTGTGCTGCCTGCCTTCGGCTGCGCTGCACACACGCAGATCGAGGGCAGCAACTGTTGCTGCCCTTCCTTGTTTTTGCGTCAACGATTTTGACGTCAAAATTCTTCCTAAACACAACACACGCAGTTCAAAACCAATCAATCGCACAAACAACCTGGCTCTGATACCATTGTTGGGAAATCATGGGGGCGACATCACATGCGCAGCAGAAGAACAAGAAAAAAAAATCCCCGATTCCCAAAAAGATGTTCGTCGTCATGCGAAGATTGGTGCGCAAAAATCCGCGAAACATGAAACTGCGTATAGAGTAGATTGTGTTACCTAGGGAGATCGTATATCCCTATTTCCTTGCAGATCCTTAGGAGAGGGTAAAGGAGATCAAACGTCTTCCTCTCTAGCGGTGATCCACACAGCAGGGTTGCGACGACGCTTCTCAAAACTCCAGGCCTGATCTGAGGTGGAGAGGAAGAGGAGAATAGGAAAGGCAAGCAAAGGCTCTAGCCTATGAGGCTCTGAATCCCTCCTATTTATAGAGGTCCCCTATCAAACCCTAATGGGTCCTCCCCTAGTGGGGATTGGATCTGCATCCAATAAGATAAGGGCTCCGTCGGATATCTCATATCTGAACCTCTACTCATTGCAATACCTACCATATGTGTGTGACCCTCTAGGCCCAATATCGAGCTGGCCGTGAGTCATACCCGTCAGAACTCCTTCTAACTCAGTGAATTATTATCTCTGTAATAATTCACTTGACTCATCGACTACGGATGTACTAGGCCACTACGCCGTAGTCCCCAGACGATACAGGGTAATCCAATCCATTGGACCTGTCTGTCCTTGGTTACTGTGTACCTATAATCCCTCATCCATCTAATATCCCAGAGACCGTATATCGAGCATGGTGTTGTCAGACCCATACGGTTTCTACTCGAGTCTCGCTCTAATCGAATTCTCCTGGAGAACTCTTTCTCTCTCAACTCGAATGACCCTAGCCAGGGATTTGTCTGAGCAAGAACACATGGGATATTCCTCTCATGACGCCGAGAGTGGATGATCCTCTATCGACACTCAATAGCCCTCGTAAGGTCGACTACCACTCCCAATGACTAGTTGTACTAGATATGGGACAGCCAAACCTATAAGTCTGGTATCAAAGAGTGGAGCACTCATATAGGACATCCTTGGTGTCTCAAGTCTAAGGACCAAATACACCACTAGGACTACGGAATCGTTGTCTGACAATAAGGCATCATCAACCATCCAACATTCCGTAAGCAGATCAATCAGTGAACTCATTCTCCACTGAGCACCTGTACTGTATCCCTAGTGTCCCTACACGAGCAGCTATGAGACCAGCTGCATCCATCATATGGACGGGTATACAGCACACCAGTCTATCCGGTTATCATGATGTCCCTCTCGAGTAACCTATGACCGGGATTATTTAGGATATGTGTTTAAAGGTGAATCGATCTCATTATCGTGATCTCATCACGATCCGATTCCCATTGCACAAATCCAAGGACATCACAATATATGTATGCATTTATGCAATAGTTATAAAGTGATATATGCCAAAATATAATAAGCAAAAAGATTCTGTATCAAGTCACACGTGCCATCACTCACGTGATTGGCTTGCTGGGCACCTATGACTAGCATCAACACTATCGATGCGAAGTTGCCGAGGAGGTGGATGCCAAGGGCAGTGCTGCGGTCACTGCATTGGAGGAAGAGTAGCTGCCCTATTTTTATCGTTGTGTGGGGTGAGAGCGCCGGGGTTGGAAGGCGATTGCATTGATGTGGTTGCAACTGGGGGCAGCGTCGCCAAGGGCCTATCACTGTGGTGGTTACAACGATGAGGATGGAAGGCAGCGTTGCTCTGTCTCTACTGCACTACGGAAGGAGGTATTGGTGACGCCGAGGGATCGCGTGCGGTTGAGGACACGACGGTGTCGTTGAAGCGGCCGAGGTTGAGAAGAGGAGTCGGTGCGTGCGTTGCCGAGGTTGAAGCGGCTGCACAAGAGCTTGCTGCGTGTGCTGTTGGAGGGTGGCTGCGGTGGCGTTGCCGAGGTTGAGGCTACAGTGGAAAATAGGAATCGATGGTGGCAGGCTGGGCAGCGAGCGGCATCGTCGCTGGCTGGGCAGCAGCGGCGACGGTGGTGGCAACCAATGTTCACAGCAGTAAGAGGATTGCCCTGTTTCGGTAACAAGGAGGCAGAGCAAGGGGGAGTGGCGGTGGTCGTTCTCGCCCGAGCCAGGGGGAGCAGCGGTTGGGAGGCGAGCAGCGGTCGCCGCACGGTGGCTGACAGTGGTGGTGGGTCGGCTAGAAGGCGACGGCGCTCGAGGCGTGGCTGCGATCAATGAGGGGCTGTGGCAACAGAGGAAGCTCTGTTTTTGCAACCGCTGCAAGGAGGGGCTGCGGCAACCGGCGGCTGCGGCTGATGTGCCGGCGGTCCTTCTCGCTCGAGCGAGATGGGGACACGAGGAGAACAGGTCGTTGGCCGAGGAAACAACGACAACAGTAAGGCTACAACGGGTTACGCCAAGGATCGTTGCTCTGATACCAAATGATAAGACCCTAAAGTCTTATCGTAAAATAAATGAAAGAAATGATAAGGCTCTGATACTAAATGATAAGACTATAAAGTCTTATCGTTGCTCTGATACCAAATGATAAGACCCTAAAGTCTTATTGTAAAAAAGAAAAAGAGAAAGGGGATTATCACTTCGAGGGGATCGACCTCCTTGATCGTTTCGAGGGGATCGGCCCTCCTTGATCACTTCGAGGAGATCGGCCCTCCTTGATCGCTTCAAGGGGATCGGCCTCCTAGGGTTTGTCCAAAGATAGAATAGTATTTTTCATAGATAACTGAAAAGAAGCAATTACATCCCTATTTATAGAGTTCCACCTAGAGTCCATCAGGACTTGAACTCTAATAATAAATAAATATTAAATAAACTTTTACTTGACTGTAACTGAACCAAACCGACTCAATAAACAATTGGACTAAATAGACTCAATAAACATTATTCAAAAGCTCAGAAAAAGGGTCCTAACAAAATGTTTCTCAGATTTTGAACTCGTTAATAAAGTTTTAAGATCCCTTCTAAAGAGTTGGGACCCTAAAGTCACGGTCATTCAAGATGCCAAAGATTTAAATAATTTTCCTCTTGAAGAATTAAATGGGTCACTAATGACCTATGAAATGACATGTAAAGCTCATGACGAGCTTGAAGACACCCTTCCAAAGAATATGAAGGATATGGCACTAAGAACACAAGAAGACCACTTGAAAGAAAACTCAAGTAATGAGGACTTTGATGATGATGTGGCATTCATAACAAATAAGTTCAAAAGATTTATAAAAAGAAATAAATTTAAAAATGATACTAAAAATAAATTTGAACCTAAGAAAGAATAAGTGATATATTATGAATGCAAGAAGCTGGGACACTTCAAGAGTGAATGTCCCTAAGCAAAGAGGAGGCAACCAAAGAAGAAGGCTCTCAAAGTAACATGGGACGTTCAAACTCGTTCTTCTGTTAAGAATTTTTGTGCCAATGTCACTTTTCTCTCCCAAATTGAACCAAAATGCATTAACGAAGCCTTGAAAGATGATTCATGGGTTATCGCAATGCAAGAAGAGTTGAATCAATTTGAGAGAAATGAGGTGTAGAAGCTTGTTCCTAGACCAAATGACCATTAGTTATTGGTAGTAAATGGGTCTTTAGAAACAAGCAAGATAAACTTGATATCATGGTTAGAAACAAGGCTAGATTAGTGGCCAAAGGTTTCAACTAAGAAGAAGATATCGATTATGAAGAGACCTTCGCTCCTATGGCACGATTAGAAGTCATAGGGATGCTCCTTGCCTATGCTAGTAGTAATAATTTTAAGTTGTTTCAAATAATGTTAAAAGTGCTTTTCTTAATGGCTTTATTTTCGAAGAAGTTTACGTTGAACAACCTCCCAGATTTAAGAATTATAATCTCTCTAATTATGTGTTTAAATTAACTAAAGCTCTCTATGGTTTAAAACAAGCCCCAAGGGCTTGGGATGAGAGACTTAGCTCTTTTCTTATTCTAAATAATATCTCTAAAGGCAAGGTTGATACTACATTATTTATCAAAAAATTTAAAAATAATTTTCTTATTATTCAAATTTATGTTGATAATATTATTTTCGGTTCCATGAATGAATCTCTATATGAGTCATTTGCTAAAAGTATGAGTCTTGAATTTAAAGTGAGTTTGATGGGGGAATTAACTTTCTTTATAGGCTTACAAATCAAACAACTAAGTAATGGTATTTTTCTTAGTCAAACAAAGTATGCTTTAGATTTGCTAAAAATGTTTAAAATTGATAGCTCAAAGGCTATCAACACTCCTATGAGCACCTCCACTAAGTTAGACATTGATGAAAGTGGAGAAAGCTTTGATCAAAAAGCTTATAGGGTATGATAGGAAGTTTACTATACCTCACCGTAACTAGACCGGATATCATATTTAGTATAGGACTTTGTGCTAGGTTTCAATCTAATCCTAAGATATCTCATCTTAAAGCAGTTAAGAGAATATTTAGATATCTTAAAGGAACCACAAATCTAGGATTATGGTATCCAAAATCCGAGAACTTTGAACTAATTGCTTATGCTGATTCGAATTTTGCTGGATGTAGATTGGATAGAAAAAGTACATATGGAACATGTCAATTTTTAGGACACGCACTTGTTTCTTGGTCTTCCAAGAAACAAAACTCGGTTGTACTATCTACAACCGAAGCTGAGTACATTGCAGCTAGTGCATGTTGTACACAAGTTGTGTGGATGAAAAACACTTTAGAGGATTATAAGATCCATCTTAAAAACATTCCCATAAAATGTGATAACACAAGTGTAATATGTTTAACAAAAAATCACATTCAACACTCTAGAACTAAACATATTGATATTAGGCATCACTTTATACGAGATCATATCAATAATCATGATGTAATCTTAGAGTTTATTGATACGAAAAATCAATTACCTGACACTTTTACAAAACCTTTAAGCGAAGAATAATTTGATTTCATTAGAAGAGAAATAGGCATGTTAAAATGTCCGAATGCATGAGTTGTTATATTTTTTTTTCAGACTATCTTTATGTACTTCATGTATGGAGCTTTCATGGATTTATGATGTTTATTCGATACCCTTGCTCCATCATGTAATGATGTTTGATACACTTAGTCCGTTCACCCATTGAACATATTGACAAATGCATCTCTCATGGGTTTATCTCTTATGAATTTTTAATGAGAAATGGATTTGACTAATGAATTTCTTTTTCATATGACACTCCTCTCCTTATTCTTCTCATGCAAAATGAATTTTATAAATTCATATCTTGATCTCATTGGAGCAACATTTCTCTTCGTTTCGGAGACCACCATCCCCTTGGACTACTCCGATCTGCTGAACAAACTGTGCATTGTTCTGCCTCCTGCAAACGCACTTGCTATATTACAACTCCACGTCAATACAGCCCCCGCTGCACCACTCAAGGCCTAGCAACATGTTGAACTCATTACACACTTCAGCCTCCTACGGACGTATCCTTCACATGCCGAAGAGAAAGTTTCAATGCTCTATGGCGCCGAGTTTCGGTCCCCTTGGGATGACCGCGAACATTCCATCGTCCGCATACAAGCCCATGCATGAGTACCGAATTCTTTGAGTTAGCAATTCCCCTCACCTCTGTGAGCTTTGCACAACTCTTTCGATCGCTGAGCAACTCATTCCACCTTGCATTGTCTCATCCTGTACCAAGTGCCTTGCTTGTCTTGAGCACCATCAAGTATAGTTTTCAACGTTGAGCCGTAGCTCAAACTCAGCCATCCCAACCTTTGTGCGCTCTGCATTCTTCCAAGCTCGCTTGTTCTCGTGGTGCCTTTTGCGCGAAGGGTTGGCCATTCCTCTGAATGCCAATGTCAGATGCCCGCTCCTCCAAGCGACTCCTTTTCCCTACATCTCCATGCCTGTTTTTCCCCCAAACGATCGTGCGTGTGCCGACTGCCCTCAACGCAGCCCCGCTAGGTCCCCCACGTTTGTTTTAGTATATGATAATCACTTGCAAAAATGGGGATTTGATTGTGTATGATCCTTTTCATGAATACCTTCTCTTTGATTAAAGCATATTTTAACGAAAAATTTTTCAAGTCATTTCACAAATATGGTTCTTGATGGATTCCTTCCTTACTTTCCTTCTTCATGCAAAGTTTTGATAACAAAAGGGAAAAGTCGATGGAATCTCGCTTTAATGTTGATAACATTTAACGATGAGAACTTTTTATTATGAAACTAGTTTGAATTATTTTACCACACTTGCATTGTAAAATTATTCTACCTTTTGTTGATGACAAAGGGGGAGAAATAATACCAAAATATAGTAAATTGATGACAAATGAATGTAATATATTTCATCATATATACTTGAAATGTTTGCTTGATAAATTTCTTTCTTTATAATAAGATATATAAAACTTAACTTACTATTTTGAAATTGATATCTTGCTATAGAATGATGAATAGCTAGCTATCTTTGTCATACTTCATATTTGAAATATCAAAACTTGAAAATGGATGTCATGTTTTGACATCATTTTGAGATTATTAGATCATGATAGGAATCATGATGTGCATGTTGATAAGTTTAATTAACTTATCGGGTTGATACTTGAATTCAAAGGCCTTGAATTCAAAAATATCTTTTCTCAAGTATGACATATAGATAGGGAGAGTTAATGTTAACTCCGTCATCAATTGATTGTCATCTTAAAAAAGGGAGAGATTGTTGAATCTCGAATTTTGATAATGAAGTCAATTGTGTATCATTTGATCTAATCTATATGTTGATAAAAGTGTGTAGGATTAACTACGATAGTAGTAAGACATAAAGTAAGTATTATGCCAGAGTCATGATCGAGATCTCGTTGGAGTTCAAGAGTTCGTTGGAAGTCCGGATGTTCGTCAAAAGTTCTGTCGGAACCAACCGAGAAGTCCAGAAGCTTGCCAAAGAAGCTCGCCAGAACTCGCCAAGAAGAACGCCATTGTTGAATCTCGGATTTTGATGATGAAATCAATCAATATATGTTTATATTTTAATCTGCATTTTGAGTGATGCAGGATGCTTCGATTAGGATGAGATAATTAAAGCAGGAAAAATTATGTTGTGCTAGAGGAAAACATGTCAAAAGATTGAACATCGGGTCGGAGGAACGGTCGACGTATCGACAAAAGGCTTCGGGCCGATGATTCGGGCATCAGGCCAAGAAGAGTGGATATTGTGCTAAGGATATCAGAGTTGAAGAGTCAACTGGCTGATTGGGCAATAGGCCGCAAGAGAGGACGATGCGCTGAAGAATCGGACGAAGCGTCGAGGGACCAATGACATGCTAGATAACTTGATAAATGCTTAGTATTAATTATCTAGATTGAAGTATATTTTACATATGCAGGATTAACTATGATAGCAAGGCATGAGGAAAAATGAAGTCCCGGAGTCAAGGACGTGATTACGTTGGGAGTTCAAGAGTTCAACAGAAGTTCGGACATTCGTCGGAAGTTCTAGAGGAACCAACCGAGAAGTTTCAAAGCTTGCCAGAGAAGCTCATCGGAACTCGCCAAGAAGATCATCATAAAGTCTAGGAGTTTGTCGGGAGTCCGTCGCAACATTGTCGAGAGATCGTCGGAAGATCATCAGAAGCTCACCGAAAGAATAGACATAAGGAATTATTTAGCTTAGCAAATGTCTTTGGATTTCGTAGTTAGCACGTAATTAGGCTTAGATTTGGGCCAACCCAATTAGGGGCCAGCTAGTCCCATGTAAGAACTGTGTTGGGCCTAATAAGAGGCCCAAACAGTGCCACAAGAAGTCTCACCGTCGTGGCACAGTCTTCGAGATTGTGTCAAGCGGTGGTACCGCCAGTCTGGGCGGTTGTACCGCCCCTAGCAGGGTGCCAGGCAATGGTACCGCTAGTCTAGGCGATGGTACTGCCCACCACTACCCCCCGGCGGTGGTACCGCCAAACCTGGGCAGTGGTACTGCCAAGGGCAGTGTCAGCCAGACTAACACTGGACGGTAGTACCGCCCAACGCAAGCGGTGGTACTGCCCATGCCCGAGGAACCTGGGATAGGAAAGTTTTAGGCTCCAAGTTTGAATCAATTTGAAGCCTATAAATACCCCTCATCCTTAGTTAAAACATATAAGCACAGAGTATTCAAAAGTGAGAAAACGCTATTGCAATCTCTCTAGAAATTCCCTCCTCCACTCTAAGTTTAAAATTCTGTAAGAGGAGTGTGAGTGCTTGTAAAGGTTGTCTCCTAAACCCGTGAAAAGGAGAAGAGGGGTGTAAAAAGTGGTTGGTCTTCGCCTATTGAAGGAAGACCTCTAGTGGGCGTCAGTGACCTCGTTGGAGGAGGAAGCCGAAAGTGGATGTAGGTCACGTTGACTGAACCACTCTAAAATCTGGTTTGTATTTTACTTTAAGCAATTTATCTTTACTGCAAACCTCTTTAATAGCTTACTACCTTCAATTTATTTACGAACGTGTTTCAAGTTAAGATATTTCCGAGATCGATTTTTAACGTAAATGATTTTATCAAAACGAAACGTTTTTTAAGACGTAATTTTACCACTGCACTAATTCACCCCCCCTCTTAGTGCCGACCTCTTGATCCTAACAATTAGTATCAGAGTCTCGTTTTCTAATTTAGTTTAACACCCAAATAGAAATGGCTCTTTTCGGCTTTCAAGAGGGTCACTCTTTTATTCGTCCTCCCTTTTTCAATTGGACGGACTACACTTATTGGAAAACTCGAATGCGAGTTTTCTTGGTTTTATTGAATCTCGATTTATGACATAGTCGAATTTGGTTTTAAAAGGTCTTCTCTTCTAATGAAAGATTGGAATGATTTGGAGAAGAAGACTTTTTCTTTAAATGCTAGAGCTATAAATGCTCTATTTTGCGCCTTAGATAAAACGGAGTTTAATCGGGTTTATGTGAAACGACCTTCGATATTTGGCATATTCTCGAAATCACACACAAAGGCACAAGTAGTGTAAAAGATTCTAAAGTAAATTTTTTGATGCACGATTTTGAGATATTTTGTATGGAACCAAGAGAGACTATTGGAGACATGTACACCCGTTTTATGGATGTCTTCAATAGTTTAAAAGCACTTGGTAAAAGCTTTTGGAATGTTGTGTTGAATCTCGTATTTTGATGATACAACTACTTGATATATGTTTATGATTTAATCTGCGTTTTGAGTGACGCAGGATGCTTCGATCAGGATGAGACAATTAAAGCAAGAAAATCATGTTATGCCGGAGGAACATGTTAGAAGATTGGACGTCGGGCCGGTAGATCGGTCGACATATCGATAGAAGGCTTCGGGCCGTGGACTCGGGCATCGGGCCAAGAAGAGTGGGTATTATGCCAAGGATATTGGAGTTGCTGAGTCAACTGGCCGATTGGGCAATAGGCTGCAGGAGAGGACGATGCGCCGAAGAATCGGACGAAGCGTCGAGGGACCAATGACATGCCGGACAACTTGGTTAATTACTTAGGATTAATTGTCTCGATCGAAGTTTTATTTTACATGTGCAGGATTAACTATGATGGAAGTAAGATATGCAACAAGAGTTGCACCGGAGTCAAGACTTTGATCACGTTGGTAGTTCGAGAGTTCGACGGAATTCTGGACGGTCATCGGAGGTTTTGCAGGAACAAATCCGAGAAGTCCATGAGCTTGCCAAAGAAGCTCATCGGAACTCGCCAAGTGGATCGTCGCAAGTCCAGGAGTTTGCCGGAAGTCCGTAGGAGCATCACCGAGGGTTCATTGGATGATTGACGGAAGTTCGCCGGAAGCTCACCGGAAGAAGCGATTGACGCACCGGAGCAAGTTGCAGTAAATGTCTTAGGAAATATCGTAGTTAGTACAATGATTAAGTTGAAAATAGGAGGTGATCCCATTAACTTAATCTTGGGGCAATTGGGCCCCTGAAAAAACCCAAATTGGGCCGAATGGATCAACTCATTCGGACCCTGATTTCTGCCTGGTGGTTGAATCGCCCAAGGCAGGAGGTTGCACCACTTGGGCTCAATCTCCGAGCGAGACTGGGCGGTGCAACCTCCCTTGATAGGAGGTGGCACCGCTTGAGCTCGGTCTTCGAGCTCTGGCAGGAGGTGCAACCGCCTCAGTCAGGCGGTGGCATCGCTTGAGCTCGTTCTTCGAGCTTTAGCAGGAGGTGCAACCGCCCCTGATAGGAGGTGGCGCCGCCTAGAGGTGTTAGGATCGGAACGGCACTAAGAGGGGGGGGTGAATTAGTGCAGCGGTGAAGTGCGATAAACTTTTCACGATTTAAACACTTTTCAGAAACTTCGTTCGATAAAAGCAACGTTTTCGTTTAAAACCGTTTCGATTGCGTTTTAACTTGAAGAGATACGTAAGACGGAGACAAAGCAATATAGCATTAAAGTGCAAATGGTTTGCAGTAATATAAATGACAATAAGTAAATGCAAACAAGAGATTACGCCGATTTTACAGTGGTTCGGTCAAATGACCTACATCCACTTGCGAGGCCCCTCTTAGTTGAGGCTCCCACCTTCCACTAGCAAATCTCTTGAAATGGAAGGGTAAATACCCCTCTTACAACCTTTTACAAGCAGTTCAATCTCTTACAAAATTTCAATAAGAAAGGAGGAGAACTCTCTAGCAAATTGAAAACAAGACTTGCTAGGACTTTCTAAGACTTTTCTCTCAATCAAATGCTTCTCAAAAGTTGTAATCTCAGCTGAGATTTGAGGGGTATTTATAGGCCTCAAGAGGATTCAAATTTGGGCTCCAAATTTTAATTCTCGTGGAGTTCCCGATGTTGGCGGTGCCACCGCCTGTCAGTGGCGGTGCCACCGCCTGTAACTGTCAAATGTTGACAGTGTTGGGCGGTGCCACCGCCCAGCCCAAGTGGTGCTACCGCCCAGCTCTCGGGCACTAGGCGGTGCCACCGCCCTGCCTAGGCGGTGCTACCGCCCATCTCTCGGGCACTGGGCGGTGCCACCGCCCAGCTCAGGCGGTGCTACCGCCTACAGTGTTTTCAGCCTAACTACAGTGTTTTCAGCCCACTAGTTGGGCTTCAATCTTGGCCCAAACTAGTCCGAACTCGAGCCCAATTGGCCCCTGCTTGGGTTATAGGATTAATACCTAATCCTAACCCTAATTAACATGCTAACTACGAATTTAAAAATATTTTATAAGCTATTACAAAATCCAAAAGTCAAGACTTCTTCCGGCGAGCTTCCGACGAACTTTCGGCGGTCTTCCAATAAACTCTCGGAAACCATTCTACGGACTCCCGGCAAGCTCATAAACTTCACGATTTGATCTTGGCGAGTTCCAACGAGCTTCTTCGGCAAGCTCCGATCTCTCTCGGCGAGTTCCAGCAGCGTTCCCGACGAACCTTCGGACTTCCGTCAAACTCTTGAACTCCCAACGAATCCTTCGCGCTTGACTCCGCGCTTTGTTTCGCTTTATGTCTTCATTGTTATCGTAGTTAATCCTACACACACAATCCAAAACTCTACTCCGATCTAGACAATTGTTACAACGCGAATCGACATTTCGTTGCCCGACACGTCATTGGTTGGCACTTCATATGATTCTTCAGTGCATCATCCTCTCTTGCGGCTTGTTGCCCGATCGGTGGTTGACCTCCGCAACCTCGATATCCTTGGCATAGTTCCGCTCTCCTTGGCCCGATGCCCGACGTCCGAAGCCTTCTGCCGTCCAATATCCTGACGTGATCTCCTCCGGCGCAACGTCAATTCCTCCTACGTCAACTGTCTAATCCTGATCGAGTAGACCTGCATCACTCAAAATGCAGTTAAACATCTAAACACAATCAATTAGTTTCATCATCAAAATCCGAGATTCAACAATCTCCCCCTTTTTGATAATGACAACTAATTGATGACTAACGGAGTTAACCTAAACTCCCCGGAGTTTAACCAAACTCTCCCTATCAATATGCCATATTGATAGAATCTTGAATTCAAACTGAATTCAAGTCATTGCAATATTCATCATGAATACTTGCAACACATCATCATGAACATATGCATAAACTTATGCATATCATGTCATCAACATACTTCTCCCCCTTTGTCATCAACAAAAAGGAGAAGTACCACAATCAAGTGTTTGTTATATGGGTTCAACTCATTGCATGAAAAACATAATATCAAGTTTTATCATCATGCAGTTTTGAAGCTAGAAAACTTTAGCAATTATTATATCGAACATTCAAGCTATCAAGTTTTAGATATGCAAGTTTTACAGCATACAAGATAGCACTTTTGGTCATGTTCAAGATAGCAAGTTCTAGCAATATTATAACATTTTAGAACATGCAAGCTAGTAGTTTTGAGATGTTCAAGAAAGCAACTCTTGCTTCTTGAAATATGCAAATTTGTCAAGTTTTGCTAGATGTGCAAGTTAGCATTTTTGCCTCTTAAGATAGGCAAGATAGCACATTTGCTCTTTTTGAGATAGCAACTTTTTGCTCTCCTTAGACTACAAGCTAGCAATTTTTACGATATGTAAGTTTCACAATATACAAGCTAGCAAAAATACCAAACTAACAAGAGATAATATTTTACATGAGGCAAGCAAACAATTTGGCAAATGTTACATTTGCATCTTCTCTTTTGAGAAGTGCAATTTTTGCTTTCATCTTGAATTGTGCAAGCTAGTTAGTTTGCCTCTTTTCATGATGTCCACGTAGAAATTCTTGCTCCCCCTTTGTTATTGTCAAAAAGATGGGAAGACCCTTATATTAATTTTCATATTATGACAAAGGTAAGTATCATTCTTATTTGTGCATCATTATATATTCAAATTAAAACATACACAATTTCAAAAACCTTATTTTTTATGCACGATACCGAAAAACAAATCAATCATCATTAATAGGCATATCATACATGATACTCAAACATTAAAATTTTTAAGCATTTATCAACACGTTGATCATGATACCAATCATTCATCATTTAAAGCATTTATGATACACATCATATGCAATAAATACATCATGTACATCATTATCATAAGTATTACATACATCATTTTAACTTTATGAATATTTCATCATTGCATGCATCATGCCAAAAACATTTCAAGCCAAGCAAGCCATAAATACAAAGAAATCATATCTTAAAGGAATTCAATATGAAAATTCAGCAAGAATCACATGATACAATCGCAAAGCATGATATCATTGTGTGATATATGATGAAATGATAATTTATCATATCAATGAAAGATATCAATCATGAAACATGAAATGATAATAGTCTCAAAATTTTCAATTTGCGATACATGTGATACATTGCAATACTAAAAAACTTTAATGCGATGCTTTTAAGGATATCAACCTATTTTTGATACAAAGCATAGCAAGAGCAATTACATTGCAAGTTTCAAGCAAGCAAATTTTTGCTTCCTTTGCAATGTTTGAGCTAGCAATTTTGCTTCCATTGCAAAGTGCAAGTTAGCATGTTTTGCATCTTGAGATAGACAAGATTGCATTTTTGGTATGCAAATTTATAGTATACAAGCTATCAACTTTTGCACATAAAAAGTTAGCAAAATTTTACATTTTTTGAGATGTGCAAGATGGACTATTTTGCCTCTTTTTGAAATGTGTAACTTGGCAACCATTGCTTCTCTTGAGATTTGCAAGATAGGACTTCCCGCTTCCTTTTTGAGATTAGCAAGCTAGCAAGTTTGCCTCTTTTCGAATTGTGCAAGCTAGCAAATTTACTATCTAGCAAATTTTGCTCCCCCTTTTTTATTGTCAAATAGAAGGGAATAACAATACAATCATGTAATTCATTTCTCTTTACTATAATCTTCAAATCATGATAAGGGTAAATAATAAGGATGAAAAATGAATGTCAAAAGACATATATCATTTTTGACAAATTTCTTCTTTTGTAGATAGAAAGCATGATAGGAAACAATCTTAATTAACAAAGAAAACTCATGTTATAAATTATCAAGATGTCATGTGGCATATCATGGTTTACAAAAAATAAGTTTCTTGCTAGTTAATAGCAAAAAGAATCGTAGGAGAACAAAATCTTAATTCATGCATATAAAATCTTATGATTCACATAGAATATCTCATCTTTTATAAAACGAGAGAATCATGATGAAGAATCTTGATTTACAAAAAGTTTCAAAATATAATTATCAATATCATGAATACTAAAAGACCATGAAATATTTTGACAAATCTCCTTTTAAATAGAAAACAATCTTGATTCATTCAATAGAAAATTACGAGAAATCAAGATCATGATTTCAATAAAACCCATTAAATTCAAATCGTCTAAATCATCAAAATCTCAACATTTCTTTTAAGAGATTCAAAATGGCATAAATAATTTTATTGGTCTCTTAGGTATAAATCAATAAGATAGAGAAAAAGAAATTTTTCAATAAAAAATCTTTCCTCCTTTTGTTCCAACTTATTGATTGATTCCATGCATGCATGTCCTTTTCTTTCAAATCCATGCATCATCGTTTTAAAACAAAAAAATCAAAAATCATCAAGATAAAAAAGTGCAACACATAATTCCAAAAAAAATATTGATTTCAACTCATTACTTCAAGTTAAACATGATTTCATTTAATTAGAATTGAATAACTTCAAGACCAATAAATCATCATGTATAATAATTATCAAGTATGATACCATGATAACATCCTTTTAATATCTTGATATTCATAAAAAAAAAATATGTTTAAGAGAAATCATGATACACTCATTTATTTTTAAAATATTCATCATGTTTATTTTCATCAGATTCACAAGATTGGTAAACTAAATTTATTAATCTCAATAGGATATAAAATTTATTTCTATTTCATATAATTGATTTCATGTGAGGGTGTTCAAATCTATTTGTGAAAACATGTATCATCATTTGAAATCAAAACAAAAGTTTCGTCATAAAACCGTCAAGACCAAACACATCAAAAATAAAACATCATGATATCACATCTATCATCAAAATACACATGCATGAATTAATCCTAAGCATTATATATAACTATCATCCATAATGTTACATACATCATTCAACATTTCAAAACATAACATGTATGAAAACTTTAGCAATATACTTTTCATTGATCAAATTTTTAATTTTTTTTAAAGATGCTAAAAAGAAAAACATGATATAATTTTTGAAAAACCAATTTTTTATTTCCTATTCTAAATTAAGCACTCATGAAACACTTCAAGTAATTTCAAAATAATTCAAGAGAGTTGAGTTACTAACCTTGTTGTCGAAGCCCGTCAAAGCTCAATTCGCCGTTTCATTTTTGGAAGTTCTTGATTCATCCTTGGGTGCCTTCCTTTTCTTTGGCCTCTTCCTCCATTCAAGTTCATTGTGTATTTTAGATTTTTGTTTAATGACCTTATTAAGAGTTAGTGTTCGAAGTTCAAGTTCATCATTGTCCTCATCACTTGAGTCATCACTCAAGTGGTATTCATTTGTCCGGCGTTCCAAATCCTTCCTATTCTTTGGAAGGTGGTTCAAGTGTTCATTGTGTTCATCATATGCATTGCGCACCATTTCATATGTCATCAATGAGCCGATAAGTTCTTCAATTGGAAAAATATTTAAATCTTTTGTTTCTTGTATTACCGTTACTTTTGATTCCCAAGCTTTAGAAAGTGATCGTAAAACTTTACTAACAAGTTCAAAATTCAAGAAACATTTGCCAAGAGCTTGTAAACCATTGATGACATCCGTGAAACGGGTGTACAGGTCAACAATGGTTTCGCTCGGCTTCATTTAAAAAAGCTCGAAATCATGCATTAAAATGTTGATTTTCGAATCTTGAATTCTAGAAGTGCCTTCGTGTGTGATTTCAAGAGTGTGCCATATGTCGAAAGTCGTTTCGCATAAAGAAATCCGATTGAACTCATTTTTGTCCAAAGCGTAAAATAAGGCATTCATAGCCTTTGCGTTTAAAGAAAACATCTTCTTCTCCAAATCATTCCATTGGTTCATTGGAAGAGAAGACATTTCAAATCCATTTTCGATTATGTGCCATAAATTCAAATCCAAAGAAAGTAAGAAAACTCTCATTCGAGTTTTCCAATAAGTGTAGTCCGTCCCAATGAAAAAGGGAGGACAAATGAGAGAGTGGCCCTCTTGAAAGCCGTAAAGAGCCATTTCTATTTGGGTGTTAAACCAAGGTAGAAAAACGTGGCTCTGATACCAATTGTTAGGATCGGAGTGGCACTAAGAGGGGGGGGTGAATTAGTGCAGCGGTGAAGTGCGATAAACTTTTCACGATTTAAACACTTTTCGGAAACTTCGTTCGATAAAAGCAACGTTTTCGTTTAAAACCGTTTCGATTGCGTTTTAACTTGAAGAGATACGTAAGACGGAGACAAAGCAGTATAGCATTAAAGTGCAAATGGTTTGCAGTAATATAAATGACAATAAGTAAATGCAAACAAGAGATTACGCCGATTTTACAGTGGTTCGGTCAAATGACCTACATCCACTTGCGAGGCCCCTCTTAGTTGAGGCTCCCACCTTCCACTAGCAAATCTCTTGAAATGGAAGGGTAAATACCCCTCTTATAACCTTTTACAAGCAGTTCAACCTCTTACAAAATTTCAATAAGAAAGGAGGAGAACTCTCTAGCAAATTGAAAACAAGACTTGCTAAGACTTTCTAAGACTTTTCTCTCAATCAAATGCTTCTCAAAAGTTGTAATCTCAGCTAATATTTGAGGGGTATTTATAGGCCTCAAGAGGATTCAAATTTGGGCTCCAAATTTGAATTCTCGTGGAGTTCCTGATGCTGGCGGTGCCACCGCCTGTAATTGTCAAATGTTGACAGTGTTGGGCGGTGCCACCGCCCAGCCCAAGCGGTGCTACCGCCCAGCTCTCAGGCACTGGGCGGTGCCACCGCCCTGCCCAGGCGGTGCTACCACCCAGCTCAGGCGGTGCTACCCCCTACAGTGTTTTCAACCTAACTACAGTGTTTTCAGCCCACTAGTTGGGCTTCAATCTTGGCCCAAACTAGTCCGAACTCGAGCCCAATTGGCCCCTACTTGGGTTATAGGATTAATACCTAATCCTAACCCTAATTAACATGCTAACTACGAATTTAAAAACATTTTATAAGCTATTACAAAATCCAAAAGTCAAGACTTCTTCCGGCGAGCTTCCGACGAACTTTCGGCGGTCTTCCGATAAACTCTCGGAAACCATTCTACGGACTCCCAGCAAGCTCTTAAACTTCATGATTTGAACTTGGCGAGTTCCAACGAGCTTCTTCGGCAAGCTCCGATCTCTCTCGGCGAGTTTCGGCAGCGTTCCCGACGAACCTTCGGACTTCCGTCAAACTCGTGAACTCCCAACGAATCCTTCGCGCTTGACTCCGCACTTTGTTTCGCTTTATGTCTTCATCGTTATCGTAGTTAATCCTACACACACAATCCAAAACTCTACTCCGATCTAGACAATTGTTACAACACGAATCGGCATTCCGTTGCCCGGCACGTCATTGGTTGGCACTTCGTCCGATTCTTCAGCGCATCATCCTCTCTTGCGGCTTGTTGCCCAATCGGTGGTTGACCTCCGCAACCCCGATATCCTTGGCACAGTTCCGCTCTCCTTGGCCCGATGAAAAGGTGAATCACAATAACTAACTCAACGCAAGGAGTGCAAACACTTCAAGTGCTTCCGAAGTGTGAGCAAAGAGCAGGCGAAGGCTAGTAACCAGCTCGATGTATGGAGTATAATCTCGAGGAGGTGGGCGAAGTTAAGTAACCTTTTCCTTCTCAACCCTTAAGAGAATGGGTGAAACTGAGTACCCCAATTCTTTTATCTATCCAGCAGAGGAGCTCTGCATAAGTTCAAAGACCCTTCGAAGATAATGAAAGATAATAGTTGTCAAATCCTCACCAACGGTGATCAGTGCTACTAAGAGTAGATTGTCCGCTTTATTTCCTAACGAAATGCCAATCGAAAGCGGAAGTGATGCGAACCTACTTGGATGTGACAACTAAGTAAAAGAAGAGTCAATGAGCAAATTTTATGGAGGAAGGGCCCAAAACTTCAAAAGTTTGCGAGATGATACTCGTTAAAGCTCCAACAAGCATCCACCCAGTTCAAACAGCATGAGGCATTTGAGAGATTGGCACAATAAGGATGGTCTTTTCCTTTATCTGGAGGATCCGCAAGAACCAACAGGGATCAACACAACTCAGCCAACCCCACACTAGAGTCAGAGTCATTGGCGAGTTGAAGCAGCATGGCGGATTAAAGGTTCGACTACTCAAAAACAGTAGCAGAGAGCAGTTGGGAGCCAAGAGGCACATTATAACTGGAGTAGAAGATTGAAGACTCAGCAAAGGCGAGGAGTTACAGTGTCGACAAAGGCTTTGATGAGGACGTCGAAGGAATAAGTGGGGGAGAATGTCACGGACAAACTTCTAAACAGGATGTTTGATGTAATACTTATGTATGTCCGTGTCTTTTGGTATGTTCATGCTTTGTACAGCATGTAGAGGGATGGTCGAAGGCTTAATAGTCACATTTTAGTTCGGTTGGTGGCCGCTTTAGACTTGTAAATAATGTTAGGATCGAGAGCACTAAGAGGGGGGGGGTGAATTAGTGCAGCGGAAATCTTACAGCGATTAAAAACCAAAGGCTGCGTTCGTTCAAAAACTGTTATGATGCAAAAGCAAATTCTCAGTTTGTATCTAAGTGCAGTTTGCGTCTAAGCGCAGATTGCGTCTAAGCGCAGTTTACGTCTAAACTCAGATTTACGTCTAAACGCTGTTTTACGTCTAAACGCAGATTTACGTCTAAACGCAGATTTACGTCTAAACACAGTTTTACGTCTAAACGCAAATTTGCGTCTAAACTCAGATTTACGTCTTAAACTCAGATTTACGTCTAAACGCAGATTTACGTCTAAACGCAGTTTTACGTCTAGACGCAGATTTACGTCTAAACTTTGAAACTTGTTTGTATACTCGCAGAAGGCAGTATGCAGTTGAAATCAAGACGTAAACGTGAACTGAGATCTGATGATTGAGCGAGGAAAGCCGATTTACGTCTGAATGCAGTTTTACGTCTAAATGCTGAAACTCGTTCGTAAAATCGTAGAGGAAAGTTTGCAGTTATCAATAGGATCAAAATGTAAGTGTAAACTGCAAAGAAGCTCGTTCGTAAAAGCACGGAAGACAGTTCTGCAGAATCAAACGTAAACGTAAACAGTAATGTATGAAAATACGAATTTACGTCTGAATGCAGATTCGGAAGAACAGCACTTAAAACTTGTTCGTGGAAGCGCAGAGAGCAGTAGTGATGAGGGAGGTTTGCAGTAATGATAAAGTGCTCGAAAATAAACGCAAACCAGAGATTTAGAGTGGTTCGGTCAGCCTTGACCTACTCCACTTTTGGCTTCCTCCACCGATGAGGTTGCCGACGTCAACTAGGTGCCTTCCTTCAATGGGCGAAGGCCAAACTTCCCTCTTACAGTTTCTCTCCTTTTGACAGGCTTAGGAGACAACCTTTACAGACCTTTCTCTCCTTACTTTACAATTGAAAACTTGAAGAACAGAAGGAGGAGACTTAAAGGCTTTACAACACTTTTGAGCTCTTAGAATCACAGAAAAGATCAAGATTTCGGTGTAGGTCTGTATCTTTTCAGTGCTGAATGGGTGGGGTATTTATAGGCCCCAACCCAATTCAAAATTCGAGCTCAAAACGATCAAATCGATCAAATCCCAGAATTCTGGGATCAGGCGGTTGCACCTCTCGACTGGAGAGGTGGCACCGCCTGGCAGAGCTCGAAGACTGAGCTCTGCCGATTGCTTCTCTCTGCCAGAGCTCGAAGACTGAGCTCGATGGTTGCATCACCTGGCAGAGCTCGAAGACTGAGCTTGGTGATTGCATCACCTGGCAGAGCTCGAAACTGAGCTCGGTGGTTGCATCACCTGGCAGAGCTCCAAGCTGAGCTCAGGCTGATCCACCTCTCTGCCAGAGCTCGAAGACTGAGCTCGGTGATTGCATCACCTGGCAGAGCTCGAGAATGAGCTCAGGCTGATGCACCTCTCTGCCAGAGCTCGAAGACTGAGCTCGGTGGTTGCATCGCCTGGCAGAGCTCGAAACTTGAGCTCTGGCGGTGCTACCTCTTGGCAGAGGAGGTTGCACCGCCCAGTCTAGCTCGAAGACTGAGCTCTGGGCGGTTGCACCTCTCGGCTGGGGCGGTTGCACCTCCCAGCCTCGCAGCCCTGGCGGTTGCACCTCCTGGCTGGGGCGGTTGCACCTCCCAACCCCACAGCCCAGGCGGTTGCACCTCCTGGCTGGGGCGGTTGCACCTCCTGGTGCAATCAGGGTCCGAATGGTTCACTCCATTTGGCCCACTTTGAATCTTTTCAGGGGCCAAATTGCCCCAAGATTAAGCTAATGGGATCACCTCCCATTTTCATGCTTAATCATCATGCTAACTACGATTAACTCTAAGACAACTTCTGTAGCTATGCTCCGATGCGTCAATCGCTTCTTCCGGCGAGTTTCCGGCCAACTTCTGTCGATCAACCGATAACCCTCGGTGATCCTTCTGCGGACATCCGGCATACTCCTGGACTTTGCGACGATCCACTTGGTGAGTTCCGACGAGCTTCGCTTGGCAAGCTTCTGGACTTCTCGGATCTGTTCTTTGCTGAACCTCCGACGACCGTCCGAACTTCCGTTGAACTCTCGAACTCCCAACGTGATCATGATCTTGACTCCGGCGCAACACCTGCTGCTTGTCTTACTCTCATCGTAGTTAATCCTGCACAACAAATCAAAACTTCGATCGAGACAAATAATCCTAAGCAATTAACCAAGTTGTCCGACATGTCATTGGTCCCTCGACGCTTCGTCCGATTCTTCGGCGCATCGTCCTCTCCTGCAGCCTATTGCCCAATCGGCCAGTTGACTCCGCAACTCCGATATCCTTGGCACAATACCCGCTCTTCTTGGCCCGATGCCCGAGTTCACGGCCCGAAGCCTTCTGTCGATACGTCGACCGATCCACCGGCCCGACGTCCAATCTTCTGACATGATCCTTCGGCACAACATGATTTTCCTGCTTTAATTGTCTCATCCTGATCGAAGCATCCTGCGTCACTCAAAACGCAGATTAAATCATAAACATATATCAAGTAGTTTCATCATCAAAATACGAGATTCAACAATCTCCCCCTTTTTTATGATGACAATCACTTGATGACGGAGTTAAACTTAACTCCCGGAGTTTAAACAAACTCCCCCTATCAATATGCCATATTGATAGAACCTTGAATTCAAACTGAATTCAAGTCATTGCAATATTCATCATGAATACTTGCAACACGTCAACATGAACTTATGCATAAACTTATGCATCACATGTCATGTCATCAACATACTTCTCCCCCTTTGTCATCAACAAAAAGGAGAAGTACTACAATCAAGTGTGTGTGATATTGGTTCAACTCATTGCATGAAAATCATAATATCAAGTTTTATCATCATGCAAGTTTGCTAATATCAAATACCAACATGAAAAATTGCGATGTAGGCTTTTGATATCATAATGCAAACATTTCAAGTGTTTATCAATTATAGCATTTCATCACATGGTAGGATATCAACGCGTAAAATTACGATACAAGTTCTTGATATCTTAACGCATGATGAAAACATGGCATAATACAAGTTTGGCAATCATAGCATCAATTCATATATCTCTTAATGATGCAAGTATTGCAAATATGGCAATCATATCAATTCATATATCTCTTGATGATGCAAGCCTAGCATCAGTGTTCATAGCATCAATTCATATATTTCTCCCCCTTTGTCATCAACAAAACGGAGAACGATATAAGCAAATTTTAAGCATAAGTGCTTGTTGTTATGTATGTGAAATAAATCCTTGCAAGTAAAAACACTTTCATCCATATTCATCAAATCCATTTCTCAAAAAATATTTTTCACATGATGTGTGTATGAGAAATGTATTTGCTAGTTAATTACATATGTCAAAAATCAATGATATGAACTAAACTTGATATGACATATGCTTGTTAAGTTTGGAAGAGAGTGAACTTGATATGTTAGATTCAAGAGAATCCGAAAATGAAATTTGACTCTTTCTTCCATTCGGACAAGGTTTTGCTATAGATATTCAATTACAATCATGAAGGTAAAGCATGCTTGTTATCATGAAAGTTTTGTATTCAAGCACATAATTTTCAACATGTAATTGTGTAAAATCATTATGCCAATCAAGTGATTCGATCATTCAATCAAGAAGGTTCGAAAAATAATTTTAACACGTTCAATCATTAGGACGTATTTTTGCCATAGTTTTTCAAATACAATCATAAAGATAAGACATACTCATCATCATGATAGTATGATAGCAGGTTTACCATATACAAGCTAGCAAAAAATTTCTACATTTTAAGGCCCGCAAGCTAGCAATTTTGAGATGTTCAAGAAAGCAACTCTTGCTTCTTGATATATGCAAATTTGTCAAGTTTTGCTAGATGTGCAAGTTAGCATTTTTGCCTCTTGAGATAGGCAAGCTAGCAATCAAGTTTTTTCATCTTCTTGACTTGTACAAGCTAGCTATCTCCCCCTTTGTCATTGTCAACAAGGGAAAAACCCTTTACATCAATTTCTAAATCATGACAAAGGTAAGTAATCATTCTTATTTGTGCATCATTATAGTTTCAATGCACAAATTCATTAACATTACATTTCAAAAAATTTATGCATGATACCGAAAAATCAATCATCATGAGCATATCAAACATGATATTCAAGCATTCGTGATATATCATTTTGGCAGCATGATCATAGATATTCAAATGATGGTATCTAGAATTCATTACATCCTATTATGCATGATCATTAACTCCTCATTTGTATTTCATGCATTATTTCATTTCATCTCATAAGGAATATCAAGAAGAGTTATTGGATGATGAGATAAATATTTTATGAATACACAGAATATCATAAGTGTTTCATGTATTCATATTATCACATGAAGCATATTATCATTTTTAAGATTCATAACATGAATAACGTTATTACTATTTCATCAAAATTAGTTTCGAGATTCACATAATATCATGAAATCATTAATCTCGATAAAATGGGAAAAACATTTTCTTTTTAAGTGATTCTTTTAACACATCATGAAAAAGAAAAACTCATTCATAATTCAAGTGATTTACAAGATATCATAAATGAATTTATCACTTGTATTTCACTAAAATCGAGAACTCTAGAGTTAGAAAATGATTGAAGCATTTAATCTGATTGAAGAATGATTCATATTTAAAGTGTAGCATTTGTCAAATCTGAAATCATCAAGTATAACTTTAATATTTTCATTGCAACATTAAGCAAGGTTTCATTGAAGATAATTTTGAATGATTCTTATAAATGCCTAAAACTTCTTTAATTTATGATTGACTTTATAATAGCATGCTCAAATCTTTATTCTTATGTCAAAACCATACATTATATTTAATAAACAAAGACAATGAAAAATATCAAGCCTTCCAGACAAAAGCCATGTATCGTCATTAAAAAGCAATATGAAAATCATCAAAATATACATTCTTGCTTCTCAAGCACATAAGATTAATCTCACTAGGTGTAAAATCATTAGATTTCTATCTTGCATTAACATAAGACATGCAATTTTCATTATCATTTTCAAGATTACAAGCATGATCATATTTTTGCATTTTCATGGTTAAATTATTAAAAATATAATTTTCAACAAAATTTAAAGAAAAAGAAAAGTGCATCATGAAAAGCATCATGTAATTTCGAAGTAATTTAGGGGGATTTCGATTACCTCATCATTGTAGGCTGTTAAGGCGTAGTTTGCCGCCTTGCTTTTGTTGACTTTCTCTTCTTCGGAGGAGCTCGATTCATCCCAATTTTTGTTCTTCTTCTTGCGTTTAAAGCAAGTAGTTCCATTCTTTTTGCTTTTTAATTTTCATTTCATTTTAAGTTCACCATCACTTGAGCTTATGCTCGAGTGGTCTTCAAATGTTCTATGTCCCAAATCCTTCCTGTTCTTTGGAAGGTTGGTTTGTTCATCATTGTCCTCATCACTTGAGTCATCGCTCAAGTGGCATTCATTTGTCCAGAGTTCCAAATCCTTCCTGTTCTTTGGAAGGTGGTTCTCAAGTTCTTCACGTGCATTGCACGTCATTTCATATGTGATCAATGAACCAATTAGTTCTTCAAGTGGAAAATGGTTCAAGTTTTTCGATTCTTGAATAGCAGTTACTTTTGAATCCCAAGTTTTAGAAAGTGAGCGCAAAACTTTGTTAACGAGTTCAAAATCCGAAAAGCTTTTACCAAGTGATTTTAAACCATTGACGACATCCGTAAAACGGGTGTACATGTCAACAACGGTTTCGCTTGGTTTCATATGAAAAAGCTCGAAATCAAGCAGTAGAATATTAACTTTCGAGTCTTTGACTCTACTAGTTCCCTCGTGCGAGATTTCAAGAGTGCGCCAAATATCGAAAGCCGTTTCACACGTAGAAATTGTTGAATCTCGTATTTTGATGATGAAACTACTTGATATATGTTTATGATTTAATCCGCGTTTTGAGTGACGCAGGATGCTTCGATCAGGATGAGACAATTAAAGCAGGAAAATCATATTGTGCCGAAGGAACATGTCAGAAGATTGGACGTCGGGCCAGTGGATCGGTCGACGTATCGACAGAAGGCTTCGGGCCGTGGACTCGGGCATCGGGCCAAGAAGAGCGGGTATTGTGCCAAGGATATCGGAGTTGCGGAGTCAACTGGCCGATTGGGCAATAGGCTGCACGAGAGGACGATGCGCCGAAGAATCGGACGAAGCGTCGAGGGACCAATGACATGTCGGACAACTTGGTTAATTGCTTAGGATTAATTGTCTCGATTGAAGTTTTGTTTTTGTTGTGCAGGATTAACTATGATAACGATGAAGACATAAAGCGAAACAAAGTGTCGGAGTCAAGCGCGAAGGATTTGTTGCGAGTTCGAGAGTTCGACGGAAGTCCGAAGATTCGTTGGGAGTTCGCGGAGCTCGCCGAAAAAGATCGGAGCTTGCCGAAGAAGCTCGTTGGAACTCGCTAAGAACAAATCGTGAAGTCTAGGAGCTTGCCGGGAGTCCGCAGAATGGTTTCCGAGAGTTCATCGGAAGACCGCCGGAAGTTTGCCGGAAGCTCGCTAGAAGAAGTCTTGACTTGCGGACTTTGTAATAGCTTAGAAAATGTCTTTAAATTCATAGTTAGCACGTTAATTAGGGTTAGGATTAGGTGTTAATCCTATAACCCAAGTAGGGGCCAATTAGGCCCAAGTTCGGACTGGTTTGGACCAAGTTTGGAGCCAAACCAAGTGAGCTGGAATAGTGAAGAGGTGCCACCTCTCCAGCTTGGAGGTGCCACCGCCAGGGCTGCGAGGTTGGGAGGTGCAACCGCCCCAGCCAGGAGGTGCAACCGCCTGGGCTGTGGGGTTGGGAGGTGCAACCGCCCCAGCCAGGAGGTGCAACCGCCAGGGCTGCGAGGCTGGGAGGTGCAACCGCCCCAGCCAAGAGGTTGCACCGCCAGAGCTCAAGTTCCGAGCTCTGCCAGGCGATGCAACCACCGAGCTCAGTCTTCGAGCTCTGGCAGAGAGGTGCATCAGCCTGAGCTCAGTCTCGAGCTCTGCCAGGTGATGGAATCACCGAGCTCAGTCTTCGAGCTCTGGCAGAGAGGTGGATCAGCCTGAGCTCAGCTTGGAGCTCTGCCAGGTGATGCAACCACCGAGCTCAGTTTCGAGCTCTGCCAGGTGATGCAATCACCAAGCTCAGTCTTCGAGCTCTGCCAGGTGATGCAACCAACGAGCTCAGTCTTCGAGCTCTGGCAGAGAGAAGCAATCGGCAGAGCTCAGTCTTCGAGCTCTGCCAGGCGGTGCCACCTCTCCAGTCGAGAGGTGCAACCGCCTGATCCCAGAATTCTGGGATTTGATCGTTTTGAGCTCGAATTTTGAATTGGGTTGGGGCCTATAAATACCCCACCCATTCAGCACTGAAAAGAGCAAGAACTGACCCGAAATCTTGATCTTTTCAGTGGTTCTTAGAGCTCAAAACTGCTAGTTTTCCTCCTCCTTCTGTTCTTCAAGTTTGAGTTGTAAAGAGAGGAGAGAAAACATCTGTAAAGGTTGTCTCCTAAGCCTGCCAAAAGGAGAGAAATTGTAAGAGGGAAGTTTGGCCTTCGCCCATTGAAGGAAGGCACCTAGTTGACGTCGGCAACCTCATCGGTGGAGGAAGCCAAAAGTGGAGTAGGTCAAGGCTGACCGAACCACTCTAAATCTCTGGTTTGCGTTTACTTTCGAGCACTTTATCATTACTGCAAACCTCCCTCATCACTACTGCTCTCTGCGCTTTCACGAACAAGTTCTAAGTGCTGTTCTTCCAAATCTGCATTCAGACGTAAACTCGTATTTTCATACATTACAGTTTACGTTTACGTTTGATTCTGCAGAACTGTTTTCCGTGCTTTTACGAACGAGCTTCCTTGCAGTTTACGCTTACATTTTAATCCTATTAATAACTGCAATCTGTCCTCTACGATTTTACGAACGAGTTTCAACATTTAGACGTAAAACTGCATTCAGACGTAAATCGGCTTTCTTCGCTCAATCATCAGATTTCAGTTCACGTTTACGTCTTGGTTTCAACTGCATACTACCTTCTGCGAGTATACAAACGAGTTTCAAAGTTTAGACGTAAATCTGCGTAAAACTGCGTTTAGACGTAAATCTGCGTTTAGACGTAAATCTGCGTTTAGACGTAAAACTACGTTTAGACGTAAAACTGCGTTTAGACGTAAATCTGCGTTTAGACGTAAATCTGCATTTAGACGTAAATCTGAGTTTAGACGCAAAACTGCGCTTAGACGCAAAACTGCGCTTAGACGCAATCTGCGCTTAAACGCAAAACTGCGCTTAGACGCAAACTGCACTTAGATACAAACTGAGAATTTGCTTTTGCATCATAATAGTTTTTGAACAAACGCAGCTTTTGGTTTTTAATCGCTCTAAGATTTCCGCTGCACTAATTCACCCCCCCCCCCTCTTAGTGCTCTCGATCCTAACAGAAATCCGATTGAACTCATTTTTGTCCAATGCGCAAAATAAGGCATTCATAGCCTTTGCGTTTAAAGAAAAATTCTTCTTCTCCAAAACCGACCATTCGTTCATCGGTTTGGAGGGAAGTTGAAAACCGTTTTCAATGATATTCCATAAATCCAGATTTAGAGAAATTAAGAAAACTCTCATTCGAGTTTTCCAATAAGTGTAGTCCAATCCGTTAAAGAACGGTGGACGAAAGACCGAACAGCCCTCTTGAAAAGTCATTTCTCTCGGGTGTAAATCCGAAATGAGAAAAACCCCGCTCTGATACCAATTGTTAGGATCGAGAGCACTAAGAGGGGGGGGGTGAATTAGTGCAGCGGAAATCTTACAGCGATTAAAAACCAAAGGTTGCGTTCGTTCAAAAACTGTTATGATGCAAAAGCAAATTCTCAGTTTGTATCTAAGTGCAGTTTGCGTCTAAGCGCAGATTGCGTCTAAGCGCAGTTTTGCGTCTAAGCGCAGTTTACGTCTAAACTCAGATTTATGTCTAAACGCTGTTTTACGTCTAAACGCAGATTTACGTCTAAACGCAGATTTACGTCTAAACGCAGATTTGCGTCTAAACTCAGATTTACGTCTTAAACTCAGATTTACGTCTAAACGCAGATTTACGTCTAAACGCAGTTTTACGTCTAGACGCAGATTTACGTCTAAACTTTGAAACTTGTTTGTATACTCGCAGAAGGCAGTATGCAGTTGAAATCAAGACGTAAACGTGAACTGAGATCTGATGATTGAGCGAGGAAAGCCGATTTACGTCTGAATGCAGTTTTACGTCTAAATGCTGAAACTCGTTCGTAAAATCGTAGAGGAAAGTTTGCAGTTATCAATAGGATCAAAATGTAAGTGTAAACTGCAAAGAAGCTCGTTCGTAAAAGCACGGAAGACAGTTCTGCAGAATCAAACGTAAACGTAAACAGTAATGTATGAAAATACGAATTTACGTCTGAATGCAGATTCGGAAGAACAGCACTTAGAACTTGTTCGTGGAAGCGCAGAGAGCAGTAGTGATGAGGGAGGTTTGCAGTAATGATAAAGTGCTCGAAAATAAACGCAAACCAGAGATTTAGAGTGGTTCGGTCAGCCTTGACCTACTCCACTTTTGGCTTCCTCCACCGATGAGGTTGCCGACGTCAACTAGGTGCCTTCCTTCAATGGGCAAAGGCCAAACTTCCCTCTTACAGTTTCTCTCCTTTTGACAGGCTTAGGAGACAACCTTTACAGACCTTTCTCTCCTTACTTTACAATTGAAAACTTGAAGAACAGAAGGAGACTTAAAGGCTTTACAACACTTTTGAGCTCTTAGAATCACAGAAAAGATCAAGATTTCGGTGTAGGTCTGTATCTTTTCAGTGCTGAATGGGTGGGGTATTTATAGGCCCCAACCCAATTCAAAATTCGAGCTCAAAACGATCAAATCGATCAAATCCCAGAATTCTGGGATCAGGCGATTGCACCTCTCGACTGGAGAGGTGGCACCGCCTGGCAGAGCTCGAAGACTGAGCTCTGCCGATTGCTTCTCTCTGCCAGAGCTCGAAGACTGAGCTCGATGGTTGCATCACCTGGCAGAGCTTGAAGACTGAGCTTGGTGATTGCATCACCTGGCAGAGCTCGAAACTGAGCTCGGTGGTTGCATCACCTGGCAGAGCTCCAAGCTGAGCTCAGGCTGATCCACCTCTCTGCCAGAGCTCGAAGACTGAGCTCGGTGATTGCATCACCTGGCAGAGCTCGAGACTGAGCTCAGGCTGATGCACCTCTCTGCCAGAGCTCGAAGACTGAGCTCGGTGGTTGCATCGCCTGGCAGAGCTCGAAACTTGAGCTCTGGCGGTGCTACCTCTTGGCAGAGGAGGTTGCACCGCCCAGTCTAGCTCGAAGACTGAGCTCTGGGCGGTTGCACCTCTCGGCTGGAGCGGTTGCACCTCCCAGCCTCGCAGCCCTGGCGGTTGCACCTCCTGGCTGGGGCGGTTGCACCTCCCAACCCCACAGCCCAGGCGGTTGCACCTCCTGGCTGGGGCGGTTGCACCTCCTGGTGCAATCATGGTCCGAATGGTTCACTCCATTCGGCCCACTTTGAATCTTTTCAGGGGCCAAATTGCCCCAAGATTAAGCTAATGGGATCACCTCCCATTTTCATGCTTAATCATCATGCTAACTACGATTAACTCTAAGACAACTTCTGCAGCTATGCTCCGATGCGTCAATCGCTTCTTCCGGCGAGTTTCCGGCCAACTTCCGTCGATCAACCGATAACCCTCGGTGATCCTTCTGCGGACATCCGGCATACTCCTGGACTTTGCGACGATCCACTTGGCGAGTTCCGACGAGCTTCGCTTGGCAAGCTTCTGGACTTCTCGGATCTGTTCTTTGCTGAACCTCCGACGACCGTCCGAACTTCCGTTGAACTCTCGAACTCCCAACGTGATCATGATCTTGACTCCGGCGCAACACCTGCTGCTTGTCTTACTCTCATCGTAGTTAATCCTGCACAACAAATCAAAACTTCGATCGAGACAAATAATCCTAAGCAATTAACCAAGTTGTCCGACATGTCATTGGTCCCTCGACGCTTCGTCCGATTCTTCGGCGCATCGTCCTCTCCTGCAGCCTATTGCCCAATCGGCCAGTTGACTCCGCAACTCCGATATCCTTGGCACAATACCCGCTCTTCTTGGCCCGATGCCCGAGTTCACGGCCCGAAGCCTTCTGTCGATACGTCGACCGATCCACCGGCCCGACGTCCAATCTTCTGACATGATCCTTCGGCACAACATGATTTTCCTGCTTTAATTGTCTCATCCTGATCGAAGCATCCTGCGTCACTCAAAACGCAGATTAAATCATAAACATATATCAAGTAGTTTCATCATCAAAATACAAGATTCAACAAATAAAGGTTGTATCGTATGAACACGTGTGAGAGATTTTTGGTCTATAATGGACCATTTTAACCCTTTGTTGTAGTTGTTCAGAGCTTGTAAAGTCTGTTTATAATTTGCATTGTCTATGAAGTGTTTTCGGAGATGTTTGCTTATGGATCCCGAGTGAGGCGTTTTCTTTATCCCCTTCTCTCTTTTGTGGGTCCTAAGAGACCATGAGAGGCTTCGGGGAGGCTGACCTTTGTAGACGGACACGCAAGGGTGCCACACGACTTAGGCAAAACCAGCTAAGTTTGTGACAGTGTGGCACCCTTACATGTTCGTCCTCAAAGGTCAACCTTCTCAAAACATCTTATGGTTCATTAAGACCTACAAAAGAGAAAATGGGTTAGAAAAAACGCCTCACTCGGGATCGACAAGCAATCATTTTAGTAAACTGTTAGGACTCTAGCTTGGAGAGTCCTAATTGAGAGGGATATTCATGTAAAACTGTTAGGACTCTAGCTAGGAGAGTCCTAATTGAGAGGGACATTCTGTTAGGACTCTAGCTAAGAGAGTCCTAATTGAGAGGGGCATTCAAGTAGGAGGTGTTTTCTTAGAGAAGAATTAGGAGTTGTAAGGGAATAGGAGTCTTGACTATGAGTCCTACTAGGAGTTGGTTAAAAGTAAGAGTCTTAAGTAGGAGTCATATTAGGAGTTAGGGTTTAGAAGTCCTATAAATAGCCATGTATTCCTTCTCTTTTCATAAGCAATAGATGAATCTTTTCTGCAGCCTTTGAGCAGCAACTTGGAGGGAGGAACCCCTATAGAGTTCCAAGGAGGCCGATCTCCTAAAGAGATCAACCCCAAGTTTAGAATCTGTAAGGGTTCTAACACCTGGTATCAGAGCAGCATTCTTGGCATCTCTCTACCCTTCCACAGCCATCAATCAACCCTCCACAACCATCCAAAGCAATTCCCACAATTGCTTAAAAGATCATCGCCGAATTCCGCCATCATCTCCACCACCACGGATCATCCCTTGATCTCCCCGTGAATTGCAACAGGTTCTGGTTTTCTACCTTACTGCTGCTGCAATTTAGTTATCCTTATTTGAAAATCCCAAAAAAATTATTCCTATATTGCTACATAAACTTTTCGTCATAAAGTTTTCATCTCTACGACGAAAGATACATTGCAGAATTCCAACCGTATATCACTGTCTGTTTGATCTTGCTACTATGTTTTTTCTATCCAAATCTCCACGAAATTTTATGACATCTTTGACACTTCCTAACAGCAGATTTCCCTTTGGTTTCGTCAAAAAATTCTCAATATAAACCATTGATATTTTACATCTAATCTGCTATACTTGAAAATCTGCACCATAAAATTTCAACCGCATAGCATTGATTGTTTGATCTTGATACTACGTTGTTTCTATCCAAATCTCTACAAATTTTTTATGATAGCTTTGATACTTCCTAATAGTAGATTTTCCTTTGGTTTCATCAAAAAATTCTCAATATAAACTTCTGATCTTTTACGTCCAATCTGTCATACTTAAAAATCTGTGCTGCAGAAAATTTCAACCGCATATTGTTGCCTTAACCCATCTATTTGCAATCTTTTTTGAATGAAATTTCTTATACACTTTATAGATCATCTTGGCTTCCATCTAAGATTAATCTATTGAGGAATTCATCTCTAAAACCAATTTTTGTGTTGCTATAAATTTTCATCGTAAACTGTTGAAATTTTTCGACGAGAATTCTGCTATCGCAACTTGCACCAATTTCCTTACTATTATACTGCCGAAATTTTCTTGATTAAATTAGTCATCCTTGCTGTCATATAAACTGTGATTTTGCTATCAATTCCCTCCTCAATTCTCTCAAGTTTTTGGTGGAAATTACGTCGAGAAACCGCTGTTTCTTCGACGACAATTCTGCTCTTACAAGACAGCACATACTTGCTGCAACTTCCACTGATTTCTCTCAAACCTTTGCTGCCATCTACCATAGATCCAAAACTTTCATCCACAGCCCTAAAACTCCACCAAACCACACCCTCAAACTACACCCAAAATAGCCACAAAACAAGCCTAAATCGTAGCCTACATCCACCGATCCACCAACCCTTTCGACCATCACTTCTCTCAACCTATACATGCCTTTAACCTGACAACAAAAGAGAGATCTTAACATCATAGATTTGGAGGCATATACTATGGCATTTAAGGAGGCAATCGATGCTAAATTCAAAGCCTTGGAGGCGCGAATGGAGGATAAGATTCGGACGCTCTTTACTGAACTCAGATTGGGCCGACTACTAAGCCCGAAAAAATCATATCACGGAGAGAGCTTTGCCCAATCGCACCAGGCCTGAAGAGATGAGTTCCAAGAGAGGGGAGGCTCTATGATCGATCCCAACTATCCATGCATAAGGGTGGACTTCCCTAGATGGGAAGAAGGAGACCCGATTGGTTGGATCTTGCACGCGAAGCGATATTTTCGGTACCACAAAACCGCGGATACATCTATGGTGAAAATTGCAGCTATACATCTTGAAGGGGATGCTATACAGTGGTTTGACTGGTTTGTACATACTTATGGAGTCCTTTCATGGTAACAATTCAAAGAAGGACTGTTGATCCGCTTCAAACCAACCGATTACGAGAATATTGACGGACAACTAGCAAAGATCCGACAAACCTCCACCATTCAGGAGTACCAAACCAGGTTTGAAAGGTTATCTAATCAAACTCTTAATTGGTCTCAAAAACAGCTATTGAGGACATTTATTGAGGGCTTGAAGTCGGAGATCCGAGGAGAAGTTAAAGCACGACAACCGTACACGCTTATGGCAGCCATCTCTTTCGCACGACATCAAGAGGAGCAATTGAACCATGAAGCTCGAAGGACTAGGGTCACTCCTCAACTAGTAATATTGAAGCCCTTAGCCCCCCCTACTGTTGACTGAGTCCCTGCACCAAAAAGGTTGACAAGAGAAGAGCTTCAGGAGCGATCTGCGAAGGGGTTATGTTGGCATTGCGATGAGCCGTGGAGCCATGAGCATCGCTGTAGTAAAGGGAGACTTTTTATCATTGAACCAGTAGAAGAAGAGGTCATTGAACATCCAGAAGAGAGCATTGAACATAGAGAAGAAGATGCAGAAGAAGAGCCACAACCGACCGAAGTTACGGTACATGCACTAGCCGGCTACTCAAACCCGCAAATGATGAAAGTTGGAGGCCTTCTCAAACAACAACTGATCACTGTTTTTATCGACACGGGCAGCACTAATAATATCCTAAACAGTAAGGTTGCTATCCAAATGGCATTACCTATCGAGAATCGTTGCAGGTTTGATGTTAAGGTCACCGACAGACGGATTTTGAAGTGTGATCGTAGGCGCCCGCAGGAGAAACTATTGCTGCAGGACCAAGAGATAATTGCAGATTTATTCCTTCTCCCTCTTGATGATGATGAGGCCATGCTCAGAATTAAATGGTTGACAACATTAGGTGATTTTTCTTGGAATTTTATGAAACTAATTATGAAATTTTACAGTAAGGAGAAACAGGTGATACTGCATGGGAAACGTGGGGGCGACGTAACGATGATTTGCACACAACAAATGAAGAAGGTTTTGCATAAAGCATGCAATGGCTTTTTGGTACAACTTGAGCAGTAAACTAAGGGAGAGCCAACAAAATTGGAAGATCCAAATCTACTTCCTTTGCTTGCTGAATTTTCAGATATATTTGATGAACTACACAACCTACCTCTTACCCGTCAGCATGATCATTATATAACGATTCTTCCAGGCCAATCTCCAGCAAATGCTCAGCTATATCAGTATCTACATCTCCAGAAGGATGAAATAGAAAGGATTGTAAAAGAGATGCTCAAAACAGGAGTTATTCGGCCATGTTGTAGCCCCTACTCTTCACTAGTGCTCCTCATACGAAAGAAGGATGGAATATGGCGATTATGTGTTGATTACCGAACTCTCAATGGCATAACCATCAAGGATAAATACCCTATTCCAGTAGTAGATGAGTTGCAAGATGAAAGGGAGCACAAATCTTCACAAAGCTGCACCTTCGATCCGGGTATCATCAAATACGAGTATGCGAAGAAGACATACCGAAAACCACCTTTTGAACACACAATAACCACTATAAATTTTTGCTTTCTTCAAAAGAAGGTGGAATATCTTGGGCATATCATATCAGAGGAAGGTGTGGCAGTAGACCCCTTCAAAATTGGAGCAATGGAAAATTGGCTGACCCCGAGGAACATAAAATTGCTACATGGCTTTCTGGGTTTAACAGGCTACTACTGCAAGTTCGTGAAAAAGTATGGAGAGATCAGTGCACCACTTACTTCCTTTCTGAAAAAAGATGTCTTCCAATGGTCGGACAGAGCCTCCGTTGCCTTTGACAAACTTAAGGCAGCCATGACGACGACGCCGGTGCTAACACTACCAGATTTCAACCGACCCTTCATTATTGAGGCCGACGCATCTGGAGTCGGAATTGGAGCAATTCTCATGCAAGATGGTCGACCACTCGCATACACTAGCAAGGCATTATCTCCCTCCCATCAAAATAAGTCAACATATGATAAGGAGATGCTCGCCATTGTGCGTGCAGCAACGAGGTGGAGACCCTACTTGATTGGTCGACGATTTCAAAATAAAACCGACCATAAAAGCCTCAAGTACTTTTTGGAGCGAAAGATACCATCCCTTGAGCAGCAAAAATGGGTAACAAAACTTCTTAGATTTGATTTTGAAATAACTTACAAAAAGGGGAAAGAGAATGTTCTTGCAGATGCGCTTTCGCAGCTACTCGAGCAAGTTGAAGTTTCGACCGTTTCACTTCCGACCAGCAACTTCCTTAAGGATATTAAGATGGAATGGCAGGAAGATTCAGATACTAGTAAGATTATAAAAAAATTGGAGGAAGCACTAAGCCCCATGGCTCATTACAATCGGGACTCAAAAGAATTATGCTATAAGGGACGCATTGTGCTTGTGACAAATTATACTTGCATCTTCAAGAGCAGATTTTGGACAAAGTTATTCCATATACAGGGTACTAAATTGAAAAGGAGTACGACATATCACCCACAAACTAACAGCCAGACGAAATTTTTAAATAGGTGCTTGGAGACAGCCCAAAGGCACCCACCAAATATGACTACCCAAAGAGAACTCCAGACCCAGCCAAGTGCCATTATTGATCGACGGATCGTGACTCGACGACGACGACCCATTAAAGGAGTGCTAATAAAGTGGGCGAATCTACCAATAGAAGATGTCACTTGGGAGAACTATGATGACTTGAAGATCAAATTCCCAGAATTCACGAATCATCAGCCTCGAGGACAAGGCTGATTTGAAGAGGGTCTGTTAGGACTCTAGCTTGGAGAGTCCTAATTGAGAGGGACATTCATGTAAAACTGTTAGGACTCTAGCTAGGAGAGTCCTAATTGAGAGGGACATTCTGTTAGGACTCTAGCTAGGAGAGTCCTAATTGAGAGGGGCATTCAAGTATGAGGTGTTTTCTTAGAGAAGAATTAGGAGTTGTAAGGGAATAGGAGTCTTGACTATGAGTCCTACTAGGAGTTGGTTAGAAGTAAGAGTCTTAAGTAGGAGTCCTATTAGGAGTTAGGGTTTAGAAGCCCTATAAATAGCCATGTATTCCTTCTCTTTTCATAAGCAATAGATGAATCTTTTCTACAGCCTTTGAGCAGCAACTTGGAGGGAGGAACCCCTATAGAGTTCTAAGGAGGCCGATCCCCTAAAGAGATCAACCCCAAGTTTAGAATCTGTAAGGGTTCTAACATAAACACTTCATAACTAATGTAAATTACAAACAGACTTCATAAGCTCTGAACAATCGCATATCCAATTATCCAACCAAAATCCCACAAGTGCCCATATGACATAACTTTTGTTTGAAAGCCTAAGACGACCATTAAAACTAAAGAAAATGGGGTTATTAAGTCTACTGTCAGTCATTTACATGCTGTGTATTACATGAGCATTAAGCAGCATTCTTCTATTTATAGTTTTATCCATGAGTATACATTAGCATTACATTAAACATTTTATTTACAATTTTGTCCATGACGAACAGCAAAAACTTAAGCAACATTTCCCTTTGGAGAAATGAGCTGTGAATGTCTCGTAGAACTTGCTCGGCAATTCAGCAAACAAGTCGACGGCATTCATCACAAAGCAAATGTATCTGATCAACGTGGTCGGGGAGAGAGATCAGACTCCGTTGGTCTACCTGAAGAACCTTTCGAGGAGAAAGGGGGCTTAGGAGCCGTAGCGGTCCCATTGGCCAACGGTGTTGCCGAAGACCTCTATCGAGATCTGAGTCAGATCAGGTCCAAGGAGCTCGACGGGCGCGTACGAAAGGATTCGACCTGAGGGTTGCGGGCGCACTTGTCGCCGATGAAGGAGCTTCGAACGATGCCCCACACGGCCACAGGTTGCACGGCTACCACGGGGAGGGACGTGCGCGTCGGTCGATAAAGCGCAGTCATGGCGGGTAATGTCGGATGTCGAAAATTCCACTGTGGAGACAACATGCTATCGGTCCACATGGGCTTTATCCTGGTCATCCAACCAGGATCCGAATCCGAATTGAATCGACCCGAAATGAGGATCCGAAATTTCAGGATCTTGTTGGAGAAGGCAGAATAAGCTTTCGGATTGGTTTAGAGCCCTATTGGATCCCACGTGGGTCGAGCAATCCCTATTCGTTTGCACTCGGCGCTTCGTGAGCATGGCGTGGAGGACGAGGTCGAGCTATCTTGTCGATGGCGACGAGGTGAAAGACGCTGGAGGTCGTTGGCATTCAAGCCTTCGCTGAATCCTAATCCAACGGACGGCGGTGTCGCGGTGGACGACGGGGTGGCGCACGTTTTCACGACCGCAGCATTGGTAGAGGGCGGTGAATAGGGTGTAAGCTCGCCTGGAATTGCAGCGGACAGAGCGTCTCTTGGGCCATACGTTGAGTTTTCAACGGGAATTTTGGGCCTTGAACCTTCCTCCTGCCTTTCTCTTTGGCGTCAGGTAAATCTCCATCTAACCGCTGTAAGAAGAGAGTGCTTTTCGTTCCACTTCACCCTTGAGTTGAAATTTGCTACGCCTTTTCCTTTGGACAACTTGAATGATGCTTTACTTTCTGAGATCGTTCATCACAGCGAGACGATGTAGATCCATGTGGCCAATATATTGTACGAAAGGATCCTTTAAAGATAGCAAATCTCTTCTTAAATTAGTTCTGCCTTAATTTGCGAGAGTAACCATGATGTACAAACTCGACTATGATTCAGTGCCCATAATTGAATCTTACGGACGATGATGCCTACCAGGTATTTGGTCTTGGCAAGGCTTTCAGTCGGATCAGGTGCCTGTTTTATCAGTCTTCCTTTCTACCTTTGTAAAGGAACTACTTTTAGTTGCCTGTTCTTGGTCTCTTCCACCTCCCTTTCAGAGGATTGATTGATGGGAGGGAGAAAAGCCAACTTTAGTGCCATCCTTACCATCAGCGAAGCCTCAAACTCTTGCGGTTAAATACATCTCATTAGGTTATGAGTTCAATAATTGTAGAACTCATTAGCTTATATCAATATCATGTGACACGGTCCCCTCCAAAAGGCCAAAAGAAATGCTTTGTGAAGACTCACTGGCATTGGAAGAACTTGGTACATGTTACATTCTTTTATACCTTCTGCACAGGCCCGCTTTTCAACCTAGATCATCTGATCTGAATTCTTCCAGTGCAAGCTTTCTGACTATGTTGTTAATTCTTACCGATCTATATTGATTTCTATATTTTACTTACTCTTCCCGTGTTTGTGCATGTCTGATTCCTCCAATTAGTGATTTGAATCTGTTTCCATCATCTTCACAAATTTGCTTAGGCCACATGAGTTACCCATCTTCACAGCCCAGTGCTTTCTTGATATTCTGCAGTGTGCATGAAACAAGTGTGTTCACAGTTTCCACTGATTCCATTGTTAGCTTCGCCATGGGTGAGGAATTGGCAAGAATTTGGAATGCTATTGTAAGCAAAGATCCTCCTTCCAGTGTCCTCTCCTCTGGCCTAGATGTGATCACGAGAGGCCTGGTCTCAAGCCCATCAGGAAGTATAGAAAATCCTGATGGCAATATAGCCAAGCTACTAGAATCGCACCCAGTCATCACTGATCGCATGCCATCAATGTCCACAGGAGCAAAAACCACCATTGACTCATAAGCGTTAGTGCTGCTATCTTGAAGAACCCAAATGTTAGTCCTCTCTGATGAAGTTGTTGTCTGTGTATGCACATCAAATATTAAACATCTCAACTTTTACATCTTTAAAAAGAAATGTTGTATGTCAATTTGATCACTGGCCTAGTATGTTTTGAATTTTATTTTGTATTTCTATTTTTGTTAATTTAGTATTCTACTGGAAACTTAGGGATTAAAGTTCTTTGGTTTTTCGACTGCTAATTATGAATCATATCAACAGATTGTTGAATACTTATACTTACATGCATCGTAACAGAGTTTCCACGATCTTGGCCCTTTGCTAAATTCACCGTTGTTTGAGTAGGGCCTGGTGTAAGCATGATGTCCCACTGAACAACAAAAAGGAGGTTTGTTTACTATCTAGCAGAGCAAATATGACAAAAAAGGAGTGATGAAGAATATCTTACTTCAGCTCTTCTTGATTCATCTCTCAAGAAATCAAATAGAGTCATTGTAGGAACAGGCAGCCATGTCGACAGAACTGCACAGATGATCAGTCCTGGAGGCTCACCAGGATCATTCATATTCTTCCTTGATGTGAATCGAATTTCATCTCCACTCTTTGTCGATACCTTGGTCCATGTGCGGTGTCCTGATGCACCGATGTTCTGGCAAAAGATTGAAGTCATTCTTTGTCCAAGCTTCAGGATGCTCTTTCTTCCAGCCAGTGTGGAGACTCCTGAGAATCTCATGCGAGGTAAGTAATAAGTTCATTTTCCTAACAGGTAAAAGAATTGCTACGTACCATTACAGTCTCTTGTGGGAACATTAGTGGCCATGAAGAAAACTGATCTTTCACATTGCAGTCGTAGTGTTGCCATCCAGTGTCTAGCCCCAAAAGCCAGGCCATTGGTAACAATCGAGCGAAATAGTGTTGGAATTACACTTTTTTGGCATTCCATGTGTTCTACCCAAATCACCTAGATTCAGAGAATGAAATATGATGACTTGCAGATGATGCAGTTGTGTATAGCCAAATGATCTCACAATTTCATCTTAAGATAATGAGCATCTCAATCTTGAGAGGAAGGTTGCAGAACTGCTGCATATAAGAGGGAAACAACTATAAGATTTTGAAATACCTTGCAGTGACCATTGTCTTGGTCCTCTATTATACAGCCTGATGGGCGCTTCCTACACTTCATGAGTGATGCATCTATGTTTTCTTCAAGTTTGTCAATGGATATGTCTAAAATTGCCCACCTACTAGGGCTTAGTTTCTTGCAGTACCTCACAAAGTAGATTTCTCTTGTTGGCACCAAAGGTGTAAGCATCTGAATTTCTGCAAACATCTGAGAAAATTTAATGAGTTACTATGAGAACTACTACCTGTATTATGTACATTGAATAGTCACAGATACTCTAGTCAGCAAGAACTTAGTTGAATAGGACATCTATGGGATACTGATGACCCCTGTGATTAGATAAACTTGATTGGTCAGAGTTCATGATGAAAACAATGTCGAAGTGAAGAGGTCTTCCTTACTGATTCAGTCATGCTGGTTAAGGGAGCTTACCAGTTGTAAGGTACCATCTTTACTGTCAGCCTGTCCATTGAAAATGACATCAACTATGGCAGCCTTGGAGATCATACAAGGAAATAAGTCCTTCCATTGGTTCTACAACAAGAAAGAAACAAACAGAGATTACAAGGTTATGTACCCGTATCTAAATAGTCATCATTAAGATTTATTGTTAATTTGGTCAGAAGTAAAAGGCTAAATATGCCAATGTCAAGGAACCCATGCAAATGCCAATTTAGGAGTGCAATTCTGTTCTAATTTGCTAATTAGCTTCTGTTTGATGTTTGATATTTTCATGGGTGACTGGCAGCGAGAAAGTGCTATAAGAATGGACAATAAAAATTCAAAGTTTATAATGACTTAGTTATGTTTGATATCCAGCTATCTGTAAATATATGCAAACAAGAAAGTTACAGGAATTTCAATAGGATAGAAACTGATATGCATGTAGACATATGAACTTTACCACATCCATGAAGGCTTGTACGAGCCTTGTCATGTCAAAGAAGACAACACCAGTCTCTCGGGAAGCCTCAATATTCCTGAGACATCCATTCCTTGAATTATCGGGTGAGAATTCTTTAACATACTCATCATAGTTAAGTATCTCCCTTCCGGTCTCAACACTTCGAACCCACAAGGGTCCCTGGGCAGTAGCCATCTTGATCAGCTCATCCAGGGCAACGTTGACGATCTCTAAAATTTTAGATTTCTCAAGACCCAAGAATCCACTATAGCAATCTAATGAGCTCTTGTTTTGATCGGCGCCTGCAGAGCATGATGAACTTGGTGAAGTGTTTCCATCTGGGATGCTTCCTTGCATTCGACGTAGTTTTTCTATCTAGGAGTTGGATTGAAGATCAAAGTTATTGCAGTAGAAATAGCAATAGTTGAAATGTTCAATAGGTATAAAAGTACGGGGAAATCTGTAGCAAAAGTCAAAATGTTATTTCTAGCAAGAGTCCAGATTAGCTAGTCAGATAATGAGCCATTGGGTCATAAGCCATACCTCTGCTTTTAGCCTGGCATTTTCGATACGAAGTTGTTGTTCCTCTGTGGTCATGGTGGTGTCCTTGCTTAAGGTTGCAATACCACAATTGGGACAGCACGCTTTCTTTATCGTCTCTCTCATGGCACGGTTTTCCTCCTGCAGTTTCTCTATCTCAGATTTCAGTAGAGAGTTCTCGTGCCGCTCCTGCACCGCCTGTGGGGAACTTACGGTTTCATGATAGTTGAATGTTCAAAAGATGCGAGAGCAAATGAAACTGGTATGTGATTGCAAAACTAGTCTTGTTAAAATTATTTGTGCTCTAATCTCATTTCTTTAAGCAACTGATCCATTTGGCATATAATTTTCGAGACAGGCTAGTTCTTTGAATGGGTACCTTGATCTGGGTTCGTCGATTTTGAAACCAGAACTTGACCTGCCTGGCAGAAAGGCCTAGCTGCTTGCTCAACTGCTGCCTCTGCTTCTCGTCTGGATGGGGTGACTCCTTGAACAACCTGTGTTGCCCATTCCTTATATTAGATTTGATTGGTTAACTACACTTAATGGTAGTTGGTACATGTTCCTGTTTACCCAGTATGATTTATCACAGAAAGGAACAGATCAGTTCCTAGATAATGGTTTTTCTTGAACTGCACAAAGCTCCTGCTACCTGGTATCCTTTTGATGATCGACTACACTCTATGGTTATGTGCTTTATTCTGATTTAGAGTTTAAGGAACATAGAGTGGGTCGTGGTCTGGGCAATTCTTTTTCTGAAATCAAATGACCGGTTTTACACTACTTAGAATAATATCTTTAAAATTCACAATATGAAGCCTTTAGACATGGCAAAAAGCAATATACCATTATGACCTGGCAGAAACCGAGACATGCATGAGTATGTAGAAACTCCTAGTATGTCACAAAGACAGGAGGGAGGATCAAGTCGAGCAAACCAACTCACGCCTCCATTTCTCTGATCTGTTCAGCTGTGTGCCTATGATACTTCTTCCTCTTCCTCTTGTTTCCGACCTCTCTGTTGTCATCCTGTGATTCATTGGACTCTCTGTCTTCCTCGGATCGACCCGCTGCCCCAGAGTTCTCGCCGCTGATCCCTGCCTGCTCCCCTTGACCCCCTCCACCACTCCCCTCGTCCCCTTCCTCCACCTCGGCTGCTGCCGCCGCTGCATTGTTCCTGAATACACCTGCCTATCATATTTTCAGGAAGGAAAAATGTTAAATTCATGATCGAACAGAGGGAGAGCGGTAAGGATGCAAAGAAATAACTAGTTACTAGAGAGAGGGAGAGCGCTGGGGATGCAAAGAAGTCTTTGACAGGAGGAATGTTGTTGTTGTTCATGCTGCTTAGGTGTTTTCTCACTCATGCATGCAAAGCCCCCAGATTAAGTTGGAGGGGAATGGAGATATGGAATGGTGTTAAGAGGGAAAGTTGAGGAGGGAGGTAGCTGAAATATGGAATGAGGAATAAATGATACAAAACAAAGGGAGAGACTCTGCAATGGAAAGATGTAATGGAGGACTGTTAGGATTGAATGACAGTTATGTATGCAATGTGTGTCGTAGGAAACACCACTATCTTTACATGGCTGGCAACTGTGCCTTTAAAGAGAGTCATCCATGCAGGCCTTCGGTAGCCATGCTACCATATGATCCATCCTTCACTTTTACCAATCTGGAATGTAAATTTGCAGAAACTATTGTCCCTTACCTGTGAAGTGAAGACTCCCATTTCCCTATGATTCTATCCGTCCATGCTGCGTCTTCAAAGCAAACAATTGTTATTATCTATTTGATACTTCTCCGTGTGCTCTTTTTTCTTGATGAGTAAACTTTCCTGTTAAATAGTTAGATGGGTGAATCCTCGATGTTCCAAATCGGTCTCGAATCGAGTCAAAGCGAGCATGGAGATAAAGAATGTTTGGTGGCCGAACTTTAGACGTAAAGAAGGCCTTGGAGAAACATGAATCCCTGGAGACTAGTACATCTGGAATTTTGAGGAAGATGGTGGATGCAGGCATCGTTTCGAAGGATTAAGGGTGTCATGAGCTTGAATGGTGGTTGTCTAGGGGTGAGAATATGAATTCATCTGAGTCACAATGGTGTTTCTGCGCATGTCTGTTCCACCTGCATAAGAACAGGAAGCTTTTTCTTGAAACAGGGACATGTTTCTGTCCGGTCCAGGTGGTCAAGTGCAGGGTTGATTCAAATGCATCGCCCTCATCAACAACCAGTAATCAGTCTCCGCGGCCACTTCCATGGCAGCACTCGTGCTTAAACCAAATCACTTGTGCATTGTTTTGAAAGAGAAGAAAATTTAATAGCAAAAGCTTTTTACTAGGACTCGTTCCTTTTCCATGTCTTTCTCATCATTGTTAGTGTTGGAATAGTGAACATCTGAGTTTAATGATATATTTCTTTTATATATCAAAGAATTTGGAATTACTTGGACCAAAATAATGCATCCATGATCTCCATATCTCCTTTTTTTTGTGCCTCTGTGGCTTTGTTTCTTAATAACGATGGCTCTAATGACTCAGCCACCAAGAAACCCTTATTTTTTGCTAGTCAGAATTTAGAAACCCATGGAACTTTTATTAAAGAAATTAAGAATATGCGTGCATGTGCATCTTTTAATTGGATTATTTACATAATGTTCTCATGCTCCTGCTTTCTCAGGATATTTTGCTGGTGATCACAATTCCTCACAATAATGTTTTTTTTTTTTCTTTTTTTTTTGTGGAGATAACATCTGCAATGTTTTGCCTTCAGGTGTCTCTTTCTTTTCCTGCAACAACTGGTAGGATGTTGTATTTGAATCTGAATCAAAATGGGATAACACGAAGTAAAAGCTCTCATAATATATCCCAACATTTACTACTGCTGTCTGTCAAATCTTGGTTGATGAATGAGAGCATTTTGAATGAACCACATGATGGTTTTGAGTAGTTGTGGAATGGTAGATAGGGCAAATGATCTGTAGCCATGTACTTTTATTTTCTTTAGATCATGGAACCAACCCCACACGTCTACTGTTGTCCTCTTTCTCTTTTTTCCTGTGGTCTCATCAAGGAAGACCAAGGGTTGGTTTAGAACTCATATAAGAGATTCGTTCTTGTTCTAGGCTATGTATATTTCACCCCAAATTCTCATTCAAAAATAGTGAAAAGGCAGAGAAAGAAAATGAGAGATTTGAATTGAACAAGCACTCAAGGATGTGTTTTTTTAGTGACAATCTTAAGTTAGCTTAACTAATAAAGGCTATCAAATCATCTCAAGACATCAAAATTTAGATAATTTTTAAAAATCAAAGTATTTTTAAAATCTAACGTCGTTTTCACGACGAAGAAAGTAGGGATTTTAAGATAATTTGACATTGGAAAAAAGAAAAAGGAATTTGTATGAAGTAATACTAAAAACTTGAATTTGCAAAGTTAATTGAGTGGGTTGATCACTTGAGCATTTTCTAACACCTACTACTGTTGTTAGTTCTTTCTTACAGAAAAGCTCTATTTTCCAACATCTCTTCTCTGTATGTCTTTGTTAAGATGAACATATCAAAGGCTGCTGGTGTGGGAATTTGTCTTCTTCTTTTAGGAGAAAAGCTGGTGGATGGAGCAGTTTGATACAGCAAGGCTTTCTTATCTTCTTGCATGAGATCGGTAGCTCTGCATGGTAGTTGTGGAGAAACTTGTTTTTGTAGCCATCATCATGAGTTCCTTGCTGTCCTTATTGTTCCCGTAATAAACCTTAGAAACATGTGCATAACCTGAACCTAAATTGGATATTAATTTTCATGCACCTCAATCCATTTGATGGTTACTCTCTCATAAATTGGAGTGAATAATTTTATCATGTGTGAGAGCGACCCATCCATCTTACATTAGAGTGAGCAGCAGCTTTGGGCAATAAAATAGTGCATTCCCTGACCAACCTACTACTCATAATTAATCTATGGGTCTTATTGGATGTCATGTTTATATAATCTATGTTTTTTTTATTATACCTATATATATATATATATACAAATAAAAATTTTATAGTTAGAAAAAACAAAATACATGAATAAGAGGGGAAAAAAAAAACAATCAAATTCTGATGATTTATAAGACAGAAACATACATAGGAAATAACATGGGGATGTAAAAGGGGAGGATGGAAAATAATGATGAAAGAAGAAGAGAAGGAGATAGTAAAAGAGATTGATGGAAATTAGCTGAGAAAATGATGATGATAATAAGATAATGATAAACCTTAACATTAGATTGCCTTGGTGCTTATTCTCATCTTTGTTAGTCCCCACTAATAAGATATGTTAGTCCCCACTAACTTAACTTCAATCTATATTACATGTTAAAATTTTCTCCTTCTGATCTTTGATTTAAGAGAGTGAGTTTTTGTCCCCACTAATAAGAGAGTGAGTTTTTGTCAGAACCCTTGCATATTCTAAACTTGGGATTGATCTCTTTAGGGGATCGGTCTCCTTGGAACTCAATAGGAGTTCCTCTCTCCAAGTTGTTGCTCAAAATAAAAGATTCATCTATTGCTTATGAAAAGAGGAGGAATACATGGCTATTTATAAGGCTTCTAAACCCTAACTCCTAATATGACTCCTAATATGACTCCTACTCAAGACTTCTACTTCTAACCAACTCCTAATATGACTCCTACTCAAGACTCCTATTCCTTTACAATTCCTAATTCTTCTCTAAGAAACAACCTTCTAACCCTAGCTGACCTCTTCACCTCTTTAATATGGGTCGGCTTAGGTAGGTTTTACATGAATGTCCCTCTCAATTAGGACTCTCCTAGTTAGAGTCCTAATTGACCCGCCCTCTTCAAATCAGCCTTGTCCTCGAGGCTGACGATTCATGAATTCTGAGAATTTGATCTTCAAGTCATCATAATTCTCCTAAGTGACATCTTCTGTTGGTAGGTTCGTTCACTATATTAGCACTTTAGTAGTGGGTCGTCGTCGTCGAGTCACGATCCGTCGATCAATAATGGCACTTGGCTGGGTCTGGAGTTCTCTTTGAGTAGTCATATTTGGTGGGTGTCTTTGGGCTGTCTCCAAGCACCTATTTACAACTTCCATCTGGCCGTCGGTTTGTGGGTGATATGTCATACTCCTTTTCAATTTAGTACCATGTATATGGAATAACTTTGTTCAAAATCTGCTTGTGAAGATGCAAGTAAAATTTGTCATAAGCACAGTACGTCCCTTATAGTATAATTCTTTTGAGTCCCAATTGTAATGAGTCACGGAGCTTGGTGCTTCCTCCAATTTTTTTATGATCTTACTGGTCTTCGAATCTTCCTGCCATTCTATCTTAATATCCTCAAGGAAGTCGTTGGTCGAAAGTGAAACGGCCGAAAATTCAGCTTGCTCGGGTAGTTGCAAAAGCGCATCTGCAACAACATTCTCTTTCTCCTTTTTTAAGTTATTTCATAATCAAATCTAAGAAGTTTTGTTATTTTTTCTGCTAGGGGATGATATCTTTTGCTCCAAAAAGTACTTGAGGCTTTTATAGTCGGTTTTAATTTGAAATCGTCAACTGATCTAAGGTCCCCGTCTCGTTGCTGCGTGCACAATAGCGAGCATCTCCTTATTATATATTGACATATTTTGATGGGAGGGAGACAATGCCTTGCTAGTGTATGTGAGTGGTCGATTATCTTGCATGAGAATGGCTCCAATTCCGACTCCAGATGTGTCGACCTCAATAAAAAAATGTTGGTTGAAATCTGGTAGTGCTAGCATCGGCGTTGTCGTCATGACTGCCTTAAGTTTGTCGAAGGCAGTGGAGGCTTTGTCCAACCATTGGAAGACATCTTTTTTCAGTAAGAAAGTAAGTGGTGCACTAATCTTTCCATAGTTTTTCACGAACTTGTGGTAGTAGCCTATTAAACCCAGAAAGCCATGTAGTAATTTTATGTTCCTCGGGGTCGGCTAGTTCTGCATTGCTTCTATATTGGAGGGGTCCCTATCACACCTTCCTCTGATATGATATGCCCAAGATATTTCACCTTTTGTTGAAGAAAGCAAAAATTCATAGTGGTCGTTGTGTGTTCGAAAGGCGGTTTTCGGTATGTCTTTTTCGCACACTCGTATTTGATGATACTCGCATCGAAGGTCCAACTTTGTGAAGATTTGTGTTCCCTTTCATCTAGCAATTCATCTACTACTAGAATAGGGTATTTATCCTTGATGGTTATGCCATTGAGAGTTCGATAATCAACGTATATTCGCCATGTTTCGTCCTTCTTGCGTACAAGTAGCACTGGTGAAGAGTAGAGACTATAACTTGGCTGAATAACTCCTGTTTCGAGCATCTCTTTTACAATCCTTTCTATTTCATCCTTCTGGAGATGTATATACTGATATGGCTGAGTATTTACTGGAGGTTTGCTTAGAAGAATCGTTATATAATGAGCATGCCGACGGGTAAGAAGTAGGTTATACGGTTCATCAAATATATCTGAAAATTCAGCAAGCAAAGGAAGTAAGTTTGGATCTTCAAATTCTATTGGCTCTTCCTTAGTTTGCTGCTCAAGTTGTACTAAAAAGTCGCTGTATGCTTTATGCAAAACCTTCTCCATTTGTTGTATGCAAATTGTCGTTACGTCGCCCCCACGTTTCCCGTGCAGTATCACTTGTTTCTCCTTACTATAAAATTTCATAATTAGTTGCATAAAATTTCAAGAAATATCTGCTAGTCATAAGTGCCCAGCAAGCCAATCACGTGAGTGATGGCACGTGTGACTTGATACAGAATCTTTTTGCTTATTATATTTTGGCGTATATCACTTTATAACTATTGCATAAATGCATATATATTGTGATGTCCTTGGATTTGTGCAATGGGAATCGGATCGTGATGAGATCACGATAATGAGATCGATTCACCTTTAAACACATATCCTAAATAATCCCGGTCATAGGTTACTCGAGAGGGACATCGTGATAACCGGATAGACTGGTGTGCTGTATACCCGTCCATATGATGGATGCAGCTGGTCTCATAGCTGCTCGTGTAGGGACACTAGGGATACAGTACAGGTGCTCATTGGAGAATGAGTTCACTGATTGATCCGCTTACGGAATGCTGGATGGTTGATGATGCCTTATTGTCAGACAACGATTCCGTAGTCCTAGTGGTGTATCTGGTTCTTAGACTTGAGACACCAAGGATGTCCTGTATGAGTGCTCCACTCTTTGATACCAGACTTATAGGTTTGGCTGTTCCCAGATCTAGTACAGCTGGTCATTGGGAGTGGTAGTCGACCTTACGAGGGCTATTGAGTGTCGATAGAGGATCATCCACTCTCGGTATCATGAGAGGAATATCCCATGTGTTCTTGCTCAGACAAATCCCTGGCCAGGGTCATTCGGGTTGAGAGAGAAAGAGTTTTCTGGGAGAATCCGATTAGAGCGAGACTCGAGTAGAAACCGTATGGGTCTGACAGCACCATGCTCGATATACGGTCTCTGGGATATTAGATGGATGAGGGACTATAGGTACATGGTAACTGAGGACAGACAGGTCCAATGGATTGGATTCCCCTGTATCGTCTGGGGACTACGGCGTAGTGGCCTAGTACTTCCGTAGTCGATGAGTCGAGTGAATTATTACAGAGATAATAATTCACTGAGTTAGAAGGAGTTCTGACAGGTATGACTCACGACCAGCTCGATATTGGGCCTAGAGGGTCACACACATATGGTAGGCATTGCGATGAGTAGAGGTTCGGATATGAGATATCCGACGGAGCCCTTGTCTTATTGGATGCAGATCCAATACCCACTAGGGAAAGGACCCATTAGGGTTTTGACACGGGATCTCTATAAATAGGAGGGATTCACAGCCTCATAGGCTAGAGTCTTTGCTTGCCCTTCCTATTCTCCTCTCCCTCTCCCCCTCAGAGAAGGCCTGGAGTTTTGAGGAGCGTCGTCGCAACCCTGCTGTGTGGATCACCGCTAGAGAGGAGGACGCTTGACCTCCTTCACCCTCTCCTAAGGATCTGCAAGGAAACAGGGATATACGATCTCCCTAGGTAACACAATCTCTATACGCAGTTTTGTGTTTTTGCAGATTTTGCGCACCAATCTTCGCACGACGATGAACATCTTTTTGGGAATCGGGGATTTTTGTTTTCTTGTTCTTCCGCTGCGCATATGATGTCGCCCCCCCCTATGATTTCCCAACAGTGGTATTAGAGCCAGGTTGTTCGTGCGAATGATTGGTTTTTTGAACTGCGTGTGTTGTGTTTAGGAAGAATATTGACGTCAAAATCGTTGACGCAAAAGCAAGGAAGGGCAGCAACAGTTGCTGCCCTCGATCTGCATGCCTGCAGCCAGCCGCAGCCGCAGCCAGGCAGCACAGCGCCGGCGCATGCGCAAGCGCTGTGCCTGCAGCAGCCGGCCGGCGGTCTGCTTGCAGCAGGCTTGCGGCCGGCGGGGCTGGCAGCCCGCTCGGTAGAAGCGCCTGCGGCCACTGAGCCCGCGGGCAGAGGCGCCGCGAGGCAGCAGCGCGGGCTGAGACACCGCAGGGCAGCGGCGCCTGTGGCCGCTGCTCCCACGGGCAAAAACCCCGCAGGGGCGGCCGCAAGCGAGACAGCACCACCTGCGGGCGCTGACTCGCGGGCAGAACCGCCCGCGGAGGCGGCGGCGCCCGCGGGGGCGCCCACCTGCAGCGGCAGCGACCCCAGCGGGCGTGCCACCTGCAGGCGAGGGCAGTGCCCTCGCCCTCGCCGCACAGGTCGCCGCCAGCAGGGTGGCGGCGGCGGCGGCGCAGCAGCAAGGGGGAGAAGGGCATTAGGGTTTTCTGGGCAAAAAGACAGTTTTGCCCCCTCGGAATTTGAGAAATTCCAGTTTCTGTCTTTTGTCCAAATTACGAAAATACCCTTAGGAATTGAGAAATTCCCTATATATCCCTGATTTCAGAAAATATTAATTAATTAAAAGGTTTAGTTGATTATTATTTTTATTATTATCTAGTAGTCCTACATGATGATGATTATTTATACATGTGATGTATGATGAGTGGACGGATGATCATGGACCGTGTGATGTGTGTACTTGTGATTATTATTATTGAGGTCTGCGAACCTCCATTATATTTCTCGTTTATTATCGGGCCTGCGTGCCTATGATTAAGTTGTAATCACATGAGGAGGCGCAGCGGGAGCGTGGATGCCATAGCGGGACCCACGAGACGGACGATCGTGATGCATGGAGATGCATCAAGATGTCGACGGAACCGACGAGGACGAGATGGACGATCACAAGGCATGGAGATGCACCGTTGCACACATAGATCTTGATGTGAGTGATTAGGCCTACTGGCTCGGGCCTAATCATATTAGGTTGTGGTCCATGATCATCTGGTGTGATTGCTTATACATATACTAGATATGTATATATATTTGCATGCGATGTAGATATATATTAAATATGCATATGTGTGACATGTCATATTAGGAGACCAAATCATAGAAACATCTCTCGATAATATTAAGTCGGTAAACGTGAGGCAATTAGATTGACCCACGTGGCCTTCCATCGTTATGAGTAGGAACCGAATCCCGGTGTAGGTTGAGTTGGTCGAGTCCCTCGAGACTCACCTATATCGCGATTCGCTATCTTGCTTATGACATAGAGATGTCACCGGTGACCTGAGGGCATGATATGCTTGGTCGAGTCCCTCGAGGGTATATCATCAAATCAGACTCATCTTGTAACGAAGGTGTTGACTTAACCGAGCATCATGGTTGGTCGAGTCCCTCGAGGCCATGGTGATTCGGAGGCCGAATAGGACGGGAATCACAAGGAGTTGTGATCGGCAAGAGTTGTCTACCTTTTAGGCTTAGTGTGATTGGTCGAGTCCCTCGAGGTTACACTAAGACGCTGATTGGATCCTGATCCCCACTAGAAGTCTGCCGGAGACTTCCGTTTCACGTGCTGAGGGTGTCGCGTGACTCGTTAGTAAAATAGTGGGAGCATATTAAGATAGAAGTCCATATCTTGATAGTTTATTTCTTGCAAAATCTGCATGTTATTCATTTTTGCTACATCTTTATTTTCAGAAAATGTCGCTTTCAAATCCCTTACGTGGCATACTTGATGTCAACCGCCTCACTGGTCCAAATTATACGGATTGGCTTCGTAACTTGAGAATTGTTCTCACAGCGGAGAAAATCGTGTACGTCCTTGATACAGTGATGCCTACGCCCGAAGAAGGGGCAAGCGAGGATGAGATCGCTCGCTACGTGAAGTACATTGATGACTCCACTCTTGCTCAGTGCTATATGTTGGGCTCTATGACTCCAGAGTTACAGAGACAACATGAAAAGATGGATGCCAGATCCATTCTCCTACATGTCCGTAAATTGTTTGAGGAACAGGGAAGGACTCAACGATATGAGATATCCAAGAGCCTTTTCCGCACTAGGATGACTGAGGGGACACCGGTTCAGAACCATGTCCTAAAGATGATTGAGTGGATAGAGAAACTCACAGGTCTAGGAATGGTCCTAGAGGATAACTTGTGTGTGGACATTGTGCTTCAGTCCCTACCAGATTCCTTTTCACAGTTCATAATGAACTTTAATATGAACAAGCTTGAGGTGACTCTCCCAGAGCTCCTCAATATGTTGAGGGAGGCAGAGAGTACTATTAAGAAAGAGAAGCCAGTTCTCTACACTGGTGAGACCAGAAAGAAAAGGAAAGTAGAAAGGTCCCTTAAGAAGGGAAAGGGCAAGGGCAAACAAGGTAAAGCAAAGGTTGCTAAGAAAGACCCAACAAAGGACAAAGGCCAGTGCTTCCACTGTGGTAAAGATGGGCACTGGAAGAGAAACTGCAAAGAGTACCTTGCAGAAAGGGCGAAACAAAAGCTTGATGAAGCTTCAGGTACATTCATGATCAGTCTCCATTTGTCAGACTCTTATGATAACACATGGGTATTAGATACCGGTAGTGCTTATCATATATGTAATTCGTTGCAGGTTCTGGCAAAGCCTAGGAGACTAGAGAGAGGCGAGATGGACCTCAAGATGGGTAATGGAGCAAAAGTTGCTGTATTAGCTGTTGGCGAGGTCGCCCTACATCTGCCTAGTGGAGCTTTTATTGCATTAGATGCATGTTATTTTGTTCCTTCTATTATCAAAAACATTATCTCCATTTCATGTTTAACAGTTAGTGGATATAAATTTGTTTTTGAGAACAATGGTTGTTCGATATTATTAGATGATAAGATCATCACGAAAGGAACATTGCATAATGGTTTATTTATGTTAGACACCACTCCACATATCATGAATATAAATGTGTCCAAAAGGAAACGAGATGAGTTGAACAGTGCATACCTGTGGCATTGTAGGCTAGGTCACATCCATGAAAGAAGGATTCAAAAGTTGCTAAATGATGGATATCTAGATCCATTCGACTATGTGTCATATGCAACTTGTGAGCCTTGCATTCGTGGAAAACTGACCAACTCTCCATTTAGTGGAACTGGAGAGAGAGCCACTGAGTTGTTGGAACTCATACATAGTGATGTATGTGGACCCATGTCAACTCATGCCATTGGAGGTTACTCCTACTTCATTACATTTACTGATGATTTCTCAAGGTATGGATATGTGTACTTAATGAAGTACAAGTCCGAGGCCTTTGAGAAATTCAGAGAGTATAAGAATGAGGTGGAGAACCAGACTGGAAAGAGTATCAAAACTCTTCGATCAGATCGAGGAGGTGAGTACTTAAGTACAGAGTTTACTCACTTCCTCAAGGACCATGGGATATTATCCCAATGGACACCTCCTTATACACCTCAGCTCAATGGTGTCTCTGAAAGGAGAAATCGTACATTATTAGATATGGTACGGTCCATGATGAGTTTCGCTGACCTACCCATCTCATTCTGGGGATATGCCCTAGAAACCGCAGCTTACCTTCTGAACAGAGTTCCAACTAAGTCGGTAGTGTCTACTGTTGGGAAATCATAGGGGGCGACATCATATGCGCAGCGGAAGAACAAGAAAAACAAAAATCCCCGATTCCCAAAAGGATGTTCATCGTCGTGCGAAGATTGGTGCGCAAAATCCGCAAAAACACAAAACTGCGTATAAAGATTGTGTTACCTAGGGAGATCGTATATCCCTGTTTCCTTGCAGATCCTTAGGAGAGGGTGAAGGAGGTCAAGCGTCCTCCTCTCTAGCGGTGATCCACACAGCAGGGTTGCGACGACGCTCCTCAAAACTCCAGGCCTACTCTGAGGGGGAGAGGGAGAGGAGAATAGGAAGGGCAAGCAAAGACTCTAGCCTATGAGGCTGTGAATCCCTCCTATTTATAGAGATCCCGTGTCAAAACCCTAATGGGTCCTTTCCCTAGTGGGTATTGGATCTGCATCCAATAAGACAAGGGCTCCGTCGGATATCTCATATCCGAACCTCTACTCATCGCAATGCCTACCATATGTGTGTGACCCTCTAGGCCCAATATCGAGCTGGCCGTGAGTCATACCTGTCAGAACTCCTTCTAACTCAATGAATTATTATCTCTGTAATAATTCACTCGACTCATCGACTACGGAAGTACTAGGCCACTACGCCGTAGTCCCCAGACGATACAGGGGAATCCAATCCATTGGACCTGTCTGTCCTCAGTTACCATGTACCTATAGTCCCTCATCCATCTAATATCCCAGAGACCGTATATCGAGCATGGTGCTGTCAGACCCATACGATTTCTACTCGAGTCTCGCTCTAATCGGATTCTCCCGGAGAACTCTTTCTCTCTCAACCCGAATGACCCTGGCCAGGGATTTGTCTGAGCAAGAACACATGGGATATTCCTCTCATGATATCGAGAGTGGATGATCCTCTATCGACACTCAATAGCCCTCGTAAGGTCGACTACCACTCCCAATGACCAGTTGTACTAGATCTGGGAACAGCCAAACCTATAAGTCTGGTATCAAAGAGTGGAGCACTCATACAGGACATCCTTGGTGTCTTAAGTCTAAGAACCAGATACACCACTAGGACTACGGAATCGTTGTCTGACAATAAGGCATCATCAACCATCCAGCATTCCGTAAGCGGATCAATCAGTGAACTCATTCTCCAATGAGCACCTGTACTGTATCCCTAGTGTCCCTACACGAGCAGCTATGAGACCAGCTGCATCCATCATATGGACGGGTATACAGCACACCAGTCTATCCGATTATCACGATGTCCCTCTCGAGTAACCTATGACCGGGATTATTTAGGATATGTGTTTAAAGGTGAATCGATCTCATTATCGTGATCTCATCACGATCCGATTCCCATTGCACAAATCCAAGGACATCACAATATATATGCATTTATGCAATAGTTATAAAGTGATATACGCCAAAATATAATAAGCAAAAAGATTCTGTATCAAGTCACACGTGCCATCACTCACGTGATTGGCTTGCTGGGCACTTATGACTAGCAATCTCCCACTTGACCTAAAGCCAATCACCTATGTGTCTGATCCCCATCAGACCCCTGTGACGTTCAAAGACAAAATGAGACAACGGCTTTGTCAGTGAATCTGCAATGTTATCTTCGGATGGAACTCTTTCCACTGCTACATCTCCTCGGGTTACGATCTCTCTTATAAGCTGGAACCTCCTCAGAACACTTCTGATAAGACCCGGGTTCCCTTATTTGAGTAATCACCCCATAGTTGTCGCAATATAAGGAAGTCGACTTGTCGCTATCTGTATCGACTCCCAAACTCCCTCCTTTGCTGCATCTAATGCGGCAATGTACTCCGCCTTTGTGGTCGAGTCAGCAGTGGTATCTTGCTTGGAACTCTTCCAGCACACTGCTCCTCCATTCAAGGTGTACACATACCCTGAATTCAACTTGCTATCATCGACATCAGACTGAAAACTTGAGTCAGTGTAGCCTTCAACCTTAAGGCTATTACCTCCATATACTAGTAAAAGATCCTTAGTCCTTCTTAAGTACTTAAGGATACACTTTACTGCTTTCCAGTGCTCCAAGCCTGGATCCGCCTGATACCTGCTCGTGACACTCAGAGCATGCGCTATATCAGGCCTAGTACATAGCATGGCATACATGATATACCATATTGCTGAGGCATAAGGTATCATATCCATGTTCGCCCTTTCTTAGAATTTTCAATGCCAAACATTTTGACAATGGTTTCTATGTACCTGGACTGGGACAAGCCAAGCATCCTCTTGGATTTATCTCTATAGATTCTAATCCCCAAGATATAGGATGCTTCCCCTAAGTCCTTTATGGAGAAGTGTCTAGATAACCAAGTCTTTATAGTGGATAGCATTCCTACGTCATTCCCAATGATGAGGATGTCATCCACATATAACACAAAAAAGCTAATAGCGCTCCCACTTACCTTTCTGTATACACAAGGCTCATCTTCGTTCTTAACGAAGTCATAAGATCTGATTGCCTCATCAAATCTTATGTTCCAACTTCGGGAAGCTTGCTTTAGTCCATAAATGGATCTAAGCAACCTACACACCTTATCTGGGCAGTTCTTGGACACGAATCCCTCAGGTTGCATCATATACACCTCCTCCTCCAGGTTCCCGTTGAGGAATGCGGTTTTCACATCCATCTGCCAGATCTCATAATCATAGTGTGCTGCAATAGCCAATAGAATTCTGATGGATTTTAGCATTGCTACGGGTGAGAAAGTTTCGTCGTAGTCAACACCTTGCCTTTGACGATACCCCTTAGCCATTAGCCTTGCTTTATAGGTCTCTACCTTTCCATCTACTCCGATCTTTTTCTTAAAGATCCACTTGCAACCGATGGGTACAATACCTTCGGGTGCATTAACTAGGTTCCAAACCTTATTGGAGTACATAGAATCCATCTCAGAATTCATGGCTTCTTTCCACTTCCCGGAGTCTATACTCATAATAGCCTCCTCGTAGGTCTGAGGATCAATATCCTCTACATCCTCTGCTCTAATATGTCCCACATATCTCTCAGGAGGATGGGATACTCTATCAGACCTGCGTAAAGTTGAAACTTGTGTATTAGATACCTGAACAGACTCGGGCTGTAGAGTGGTGCTTGAGCTTGGTTCTCCAACCTCGCTCAATTCTATCATTCTCCCACTGTCTCCGTCAAGAATGTGTTCCTTCTCAAGGAACACTGCTCTCTTAGCTACAAAGACCTTTTGGTCCTCGAGATGATAGAAGTAATACCCACAAGTTTCCTTGGGGTATCCCACAAATATGCATCGCTCTGTCCTTGATTCTAACTTATCGGGGTTGTGTCTTTTAACGTGGGCTGGGCAGCCCCAAATCTTAACAACCTTAAGATCAGGCTTCTTCCCTTTCCATATCTCATATTGTGTAGACACTACCGACTTAGTTGGAACTCTGTTCAGAAGGTAAGTTGCGGTTTCTAGGGCATATCCCCAGAATGAGATGGGTAGGTCAGCGAAACTCATCATGGACCGTACCATATCTAATAAAGTACGATTTCTCCTTTCAGAGACACCATTGAGCTGAGGTGTGTAAGGAGGTGTCCATTGGGATAATATCCCATGGTCCTTGAGGAACTGAGTAAACTCTGTACTTAAGTACTCACCTCCTCGATCTGATCGAAGAGTTTTGATACTCTTTCCAGTCTGGTTCTCCACCTCATTCTTATACTCTCTGAATTTCTCAAAGGCCTCGGACTTGTACTTCATTAAGTACACATATCCATACCTTGAGAAATCATCAGTAAATGTAATGAAGTAGGAGTAACCTCCAATGGCATGAGTTGACATGGGTCCACATACATCACTATGTATGAGTTCCAATAACTCAGTGGCTCTCTCTCCAGTTCCACTAAATGGAGAGTTGGTCAGTTTTCCACGAATACAAGGCTCACAAGTTGCATATGACACATAGTCGAATGGATCTAGATATCCATCATTTAGCAACTTTTGAATCCTTCTTTCATGGATGTGACCTAGCCTACAATGCCACAGGTATGCACTGTTCAACTCATCTCGTTTCCTTTTTGACCCATTTATATTCATGATATGTGGAGTGGTGTCTAACATAAATAAACCATTATGCAATGTTCCTTTCGTGATGATCTTATCATCTAATAATATCGAACAACCATTGTTCTCAAAAACAAATTTATATCCACTAACTGTTAAACATGAGATGGAGATAATGTTTTTGATAATAGAAGGAACAACATAACATGCATCTAATGCAATAAAGGCTCCACTAGGCAGATGTAGGGCGACCTCGCCAACAGCTAATACAGCAACTTTTGCTCCATTACCCATCTTGAGGTCCATCTCGCCTCTCTCTAGTCTCCTAGGCCTTGCCAGAACCTGCAACGAATTGCATATATGATAAGCACTACCGGTATCTAATACCCATGTGTTATCATAAGAGTCTGACAAATGGAGACTGATCATGAATGTACCTGAAGCTTCATCAAGCTTTTGTTTCGCCCTTTCTGCAAGGTACTCTTTGCAGTTTCTCTTCCAGTGCCCATCTTTACCACAGTGGAAGCACTGGTCTTTGTCCTTTGTTGGGTCTTTCTTAGCAACCTTTGCTTTACCTTGTTTGCCCTTGCCCTTTCCCTTCTTAAGGGACCTTTCTGCTTTCCTTTTCTTTCTGGTCTCACCAGTGTAGAGAACTGGCTTCTCTTTCTTAATAGTACTCTCTGCCTCCCTCAACATATTGAGGAGCTCTGGGAGAGTCACCTCAAGCTTGTTCATATTAAAGTTCATTATGAACTGTGAAAAGGAATCTGGTAGGGACTGAAGCACAATGTCCACACACAAGTTATCTTCTAGGACCATTCCTAGACCTGTGAGTTTCTCTATCCACTCAATCATCTTTAGGACATGATTCTGAACCGGTGTCCCCTCAGTCATCCTAGCGCGGAAAAGGCTCTTGGATATCTCATATCGTTGAGTCCTTCCCTGTTCCTCAAACAATTTACGGACATGTAGGAGAATGGATCTGGCATCCATCTTTTCATGTTGTCTCTGTAACTCTGGAGTCATAGAGCCCAACATATAGCACTGAGCAAGAGTGGAGTCATCAATGTACTTCACGTAGCGAGCGATCTCATCCTCGCTTGCCCCTTCTTCGGGCGTAGGCATCACTGTATCAAGGACGTACACGATTTTCTCCGCTGTGAGAACAATTCTCAAGTTACGGAGCCAATCCGTATAATTTGGACCAGTGAGGCGGTTGACATCAAGTATGCCACGTAAGGGATTTGAAAGCGACATTTTCTGAAAATAAAGATGTAGCAAAAATGAATAACATGCAGATTTTGCAAGAAATAAACTATCAAGATATGGACTTCTATCTTAATATGCTCCCACTATTTTACTAACGAGTCACGCGACACCCTCAGCACGTGAAACGAAAGTCTCCGGCAGACTTCTAGTGGGGATCAGGATCCAATCAGCGTCTTAGTGTAACCTCGAGGGACTCGACCAATCACACTAAGCCTAAAAGGTAGACAACTCTTGCCGATCACAACTCCTTGTGATTCCCGTCCTGTTCGGCCTCCGAATCACCATGGCCTCGAGGGACTCGACCAACCATGATGCTCGGTTAAGTCAACACCTTCGTTACAAGATGAGTCTGATTTGATGATATACCCTCGAGGGACTCGACCAAGCATATCATGCCCTCAGGTCACCGGTGACATCTCTATGTCGTAAGCAAGATAGCGAATCGCGATATAGGTGAGTCTCGAGGGACTCGACCAACTCAACCTACACCGGGATTCGGTTCCTACTCATAACGATGGAAGGCCACGTGGGTCAATCTAATTGCCTCACGTTTACCGACTTAATATTATCGAGAGATGTTTCTATGATTTGGTCTCCTAATATGACATGTCACACATATACATATTTAATATATATCTATATCGCATGCAAATATATATACATATCTAGTATGTGTATAAGCAATCACACCAGATGATCATGGACCACAACCTAATATGATTAGGCCCGAGCCAGTAGGCCTAATCACTCACATCAAGATCTATGTGTGCAACGGTGCATCTCCATGCCTTGTGATCGTCCATCTCGTCCTCGTCGGTTCCGTCGACATCTTGATGCATCTCCATGCATCACGATCGTCCGTCTCGTGGGTCCCGCTATGGCATCCACGCTCCCGCTGCGCCTCCTCATGTGATTACAACTTAATCATAGGCACGCAAGCCCGACAATAAACGAGAAATATAATAGAGGTTCGCAGACCTCAATAATAATAATCACAAGTACACACATCACACGGTCCATGATCATCCGTCCACACATCATACATCACATGTATAAATAATCATCATCATGTAGGACTACTAGATAATAATAAAAATAATAATCAACTAAACCTTTTAATTAATTAATATTTTCTGAAATCAGGGATATATAGGGAATTTCTCAATTCCTAAGGGTATTTTCGTAATTTGGACAAAAGATAGAAACTGGAATTTCTCAAATTCCGAGGGGCAAAACTGTCTTTTTCCCAGAAAACCCTAATGCCCTTTCCCCTTTTCGCTGCTGCCGCCGCCGCCACCCTGCCGGCGGCGGCCTGTGCGGCGAGGGGCGGGGCGCTGCCCTCGCCTGCGGGCGTCGCCGCCTCCGCGGGCAGTCCTGCCGGCGAGGCAGCGCCCGCAGGCGGTGCTGCCTCGCTGGCGGCCGCCCCTGCGGGGTTTTTGCCCGTGGGAGCAGCGGCCACAGGCGCCGCTGCCCTGCGGTGCCTCAGCCCGCGCTGCTGCCCCGCGGCGCCTCTACCCGCGGACTCAGCGGCCGCAGGCGCCTCTACCCGCGGGCTGCCAGCCCCGCCGGCAGCAAGCCTGCTGCAAGCAGGCCGCCGGCCGGCTGCTGCAGACACTGCGCTTGCGCATGCGCCGGCGCTGTGCTGCCTGGCTGCGACTGCGGCTGCCGCTGCAGGTGGCTGCAGGCATGCAGATCGAGGGCAGCAACTGTTGCTGCCCTTCCTCTTTTTTGCGTCAACGATTTTGACGTCAAAATTCTTCCTAAACACAATACACGCAGTTCAAAACCAATCATTCGCACGAACAACCTGGCTCTGATACCACTGTTGGGAAATCATAGGGGGCGACATCATATGCGCAGCGGAAGAACAAGAAAAACAAAAATCCCCGATTCCCAAAAGGATGTTCATCGTCGTGCGAAGATTGGTGCGCAAAATCCGCAAAAACACAAAACTGCGTATAAAGATTGTGTTACCTAGGGAGATCGTATATCCCTGTTTCCTTGCAAATCCTTAGGAGAGGGTGAAGGAGGTCAAGCGTCCTCCTCTCTAGCGGTGATCCACACAGCAGGGTTGCGACGACGCTCCTCAAAACTCCAGGCCTACTCTGAGGGGGAGAGGGAGAGGAGAATAGGAAGGGCAAGCAAAGACTCTAGCCTATGAGGCTGTGAATCCCTCCTATTTATAGAGATCCCGTGTCAAAACCCTAATGGGTCCTTTCCCTAGTGGGTATTGGATCTGCATCCAATAAGACAAGGGCTCCGTCGGATATCTCATATCCGAACCTCTACTCATCGCAATGCCTACCATATGTGTGTGACCCTCTAGGCCCAATATCGAGCTGGCCGTGAGTCATACCTGTCAGAACTCCTTCTAACTCAATGAATTATTATCTCTGTAATAATTCACTCGACTCATCGACTACGGAAGTACTAGGCCACTACGCCGTAGTCCCCAGACGATACAGGGGAATCCAATCCATTGGACCTGTCTGTCCTCAGTTACCATGTACCTATAGTCCCTCATCCATCTAATATCCCAGAGACCGTATATCGAGCATGGTGCTGTCAGACCCATACGATTTCTACTCGAGTCTCGCTCTAATCGGATTCTCCCGGAGAACTCTTTCTCTCTCAACCCGAATGACCCTGGCCAGGGATTTGTCTGAGCAAGAACACATGGGATATTCCTCTCATGATACCGAGAGTGGATGATCCTCTATCGACACTCAATAGCCCTCGTAAGGTCGACTACCACTCCCAATGACCAGCTGTACTAGATCTGGGAACAGCCAAACCTATAAGTCTGGTATCAAAGAGTGGAGCACTCATACAGGACATCCTTGGTGTCTCAAGTCTAAGAACCAGATACACCACTAGGACTACGGAATCGTTGTCTGACAATAAGGCATCATCAACCATCCAGCATTCCGTAAGCGGATCAATCAGTGAACTCATTCTCCAATGAGCACCTGTACTGTATCCCTAGTGTCCCTACACGAGCAGCTATGAGACCAGCTGCATCCATCATATGGACGGGTATACAGCACACCAGTCTATCCGGTTATCATGATGTCCCTCTCGAGTAACCTATGACCGGGATTATTTAGGATATGTGTTTAAAGGTGAATCGATCTCATTATCGTGATCTCATCACGATCCGATTCCCATTGCACAAATCCAAGGACATCACAATATATATGCATTTATGCAATAGTTATAAAGTGATATACGCCAAAATATAATAAGCAAAAAGATTCTGTATCAAGTCACACGTGCCATCACTCACGTGATTGGCTTGCTGGGCACTTATGACTAGCATCTACACCATATGAGATATGGAAAGGGAAGAAGCCTGATCTTAAGGTTGTTAAGATTTGGGGCTGCTCTGCCCATGTTAAAAGACACAACCCCGATAAGTTAGAATCAAGGACAGGGCGATGTAAATTTGTGGGATACCCCAAGGAAACTTGTGGGTATTACTTCTATCATCTCGAGGACCAAAAGGTCTTTGTAGCTAAGAGAGCAGTGTTCCTTGAGAAGGAACACATTCTTGACGGAGACAGTGGGAGAATGATAGAATTGAGCGAGGTTGGAGAACCAAGCTCAAGCACCACTCTACAGCTCGAGTCTGTTCAGGTACCTAATACACAAGTATCAACTTTACGCAGGTCTGATAGAGTATCCCATCCTCCTGAGAGATATGTGGGACATATTAGAGCAGAGGATGTAGAGGATATTGATCCTCAGACCTACGAGGAGGCTATTATGAGTATAGACTCCGGGAAGTGGAAAGAAGCCATGAATTCTGAGATGGATTCTATGTACTCCAATAAAGTTTGGAACCTAGTTGATGCACCCGAAGGTATTGTACCCATCGGTTGCAAGTGGATCTTTAAGAAAAAGATCGGAGTAGATGGAAAGGTAGAGACCTATAAAGCAAGGCTAGTGGCTAAGGGGTATCGTCAAAGGCAAGGTGTTGACTACGACGAAACTTTCTCACCCGTAGCAATGCTAAAATCCATCAGAATTCTATTGGCTATTGCAGCACACTATGATTATGAGATTTGGCAGATGGATGTGAAAACCGCATTCCTCAACGGGAACCTGGAGGAGGAGGTGTATATGATGCAACCTGAGGGATTCATGTCCAAAAACTGCCCAGATAAGGTGTGTAGGTTGCTTAGATCCATTTATGGACTAAAGCAAGCTTCCCGAAGTTGGAACATAAGATTTGATGAGGCAATCAGATCTTATGACTTCGTTAAGAACGAAGATGAGCCTTGTGTATACAGAAAGGTAAGTGGGAGCGCTATTAGCTTTTTGGTGTTATATGTGGATGACATCCTCATCATTGGGAATGACATAGGAATGCTATCCACAGTAAAGGCTTGGTTATCTAGACACTTCTCCATGAAGGACTTAGGAGAAGCATCTTATATCTTGGGGATTAGAATCTATAGAGATAGATCCAAAAGGATGCTTGGCTTGTCCCAGTCCAGGTACATAGAAACTATTGTCAAAAGGTTTGGCATGGAAAATTCCAAGAGAGGTCTCATACCGATGAGACATGGGATATCGCTTTCTACGAGTATGTCCCCAAAGACTCCAGAAGAAAGGGCGAACATGGATATGATACCTTATGCCTCAGCAATAGGGTCTATCATGTATGCCATGCTATGTACTAGGCCTGATATAGCGCATGCTCTGAGTGTCACGAGCAGGTATCAGGCGGATCCAGGCTTGGAGCACTGGAAAGCAGTAAAGTGTATCCTTAAGTACTTGAGAAGGACTAAGGATCTTTTACTAGTATATGGAGGTAATAGCCTTAAGGTTGAAGGCTACACTGACTCAAGTTTTCAGTCTGATGTCGATGATAGCAAGTCGAATTCAGGGTATGTGTACACCTTGAATGGAGGAGCAGTGTGCTGGAAGAGTTCCAAGCAAGATACCACTGCTGACTCGACCACAGAGGCGGAGTACATTGCTGCATCAGATGCAGCAAAGGAGGGAGTCTGGGTGAAGAAGTTCATCACAGATTTGGGAGTCGATACAGATAGCGACAAGTCGACTTCCTTATATTGCGACAACTATGGGGTGATTACTCAAATAAGGGAACCCGGGTCTTATCAGAAGTGTTCTGAGGAGGTTCCAGCTTATAAGAGAGATCGTAACCCGAGGAGATGTAGCAGTGGAAAGAGTTCCATCCGAAGATAACATTGCAGATCCACTGACAAAGCCGTTGTCTCAGATTGTCTTTGAGCGTCACAGGGGTCTGATGGGGATCAGACACATAGGTGATTGGCTTTAGGTCAAGTGGGAGATTGCTAGTCATAAGTGCCCAGCAAGCCAATCACGTGAGTGATGGCACGTGTGACTTGATACAGAATCTTTTTGCTTATTATATTTTGGCGTATATCACTTTATAACTATTGCATAAATGCATATATATTGTGATGTCCTTGGATTTGTGCAATGGGAATCGGATCGTGATGAGATCACGATAATGAGATCGATTCACCTTTAAACACATATCCTAAATAATCCCGGTCATAGGTTACTCGAGAGGGACATCGTGATAACCGGATAGACTGGTGTGCTGTATACCCGTCCATATGATGGATGCAGCTGGTCTCATAGCTGCTCGTGTAGGGACATTAGGGATACAGTACAGGTGCTCATTGGAGAATGAGTTCACTGATTGATCCGCTTACGGAATGCTGGATGGTTGATGATGCCTTATTGTCAGACAACGATTCCGTAGTCCTAGTGGTGTATCTGGTTCTTAGACTTGAGACACCAAGGATGTCCTGTATGAGTGCTCCACTCTTTGATACCAGACTTATAGGTTTGGCTGTTCCCAGATCTAGTACAGCTGGTCATTGGGAGTGGTAGTCGACCTTACGAGGGCTATTGAGTGTCGATAGAGGATCATCCACTCTCGGTATCATGAGAGGAATATCCCATGTGTTCTTGCTCAGACAAATCCCTGGCCAGGGTCATTCGGGTTGAGAGAGAAAGAGTTCTCCGGGAGAATCCGATTAGAGCGAGACTCGAGTAGAAACCGTATGGGTCTGACAGCACCATGCTCGATATACGGTCTCTGGGATATTAGATGGATGAGGGACTATAGGTACATGGTAACTGAGGACAGACAGGTCCAATGGATTGGATTCCCCTGTATCGTCTGGGGACTACGGCGTAGTGGCCTAGTACTTCCGTAGTCGATGAGTCGAGTGAATTATTACAGAGATAATAATTCACTGAGTTAGAAGGAGTTCTGACAGGTATGACTCACGACCAGCTCGATATTGGGCCTAGAGGGTCACACACATATGGTAGGCATTGCGATGAGTAGAGGTTCGGATATGAGATATCCGACGGAGCCCTTGTCTTATTGGATGCAGATCCAATACCCACTAGGGAAAGGACCCATTAGGGTTTTGACACGGGATCTCTATAAATAGGAGGGATTCACAGCCTCATAGGCTAGAGTCTTTGCTTGCCCTTCCTATTCTCCTCTCCCTCTCCCCCTCAGAGAAGGCCTGGAGTTTTGAGGAGCGTCGTCGCAACCCTGCTGTGTGGATCACCGCTAGAGAGGAGGACGCTTGACCTCCTTCACCCTCTCCTAAGGATCTGCAAGGAAACAGGGATATACGATCTCCCTAGGTAACACAATCTCTATACGCAGTTTTGTGTTTTTGCGGATTTTGCGCACCAATCTTCGCACGACGATGAACATCTTTTTGGGAATCGGGGATTTTTGTTTTCTTGTTCTTCCGCTGCGCATATGATGTCGCCCCCCCCTATGATTTCCCAACAGTGGTATTAGAGCCAGGTTGTTCGTGCGAATGATTGGTTTTTTGAACTGCGTGTGTTGTGTTTAGGAAGAATATTGACGTCAAAATCGTTGACGCAAAAGCAAGGAAGGGCAGCAACAGTTGCTGCCCTCGATCTGCATGCCTGCAGCCAGCCGCAGCCGCAGCCAGGCAGCACAGCGCCGGCGCATGCGCAAGCGCTGTGCCTGCAGCAGCCGGCCGGCGGTCTGCTTGCAGCAGGCTTGCGGCCGGCGGGGCTGGCAGCCCGCTCGGTAGAAGCGCCTGCGGCCACTGAGCCAGCGGGCAGAGGCGCCGCGGGGCAGCAGCGCGGGCTGAGACACCGCAGGGCAGCGGCGCCTGTGGCCGCTGCTCCCACGGGCAAAAACCCCGCAGGGGCGGCCGCAAGCGAGACAGCACCACCTGCGGGCGCTGACTCGCGGGCAGAACCGCCCGCGGAGGCGGCGGCGCCCGCGGGGGCGCCCACCTGCAGCGGCAGCGACCCCAGCGGGCGTGCCACCTGCAGGCGAGGGCAGTGCCCTCGCCCTCGCCGCACAGGCCGCCGCCAGCAGGGTGGCGGCGGCGGCGGCGCAGCAGCAAGGGGGAGAAGGGCATTAGGGTTTTCTGGGCAAAAAGACAGTTTTGCCCCCTCGGAATTTGAGAAATTCCAGTTTCTGTCTTTTGTCCAAATTACGAAAATACCCTTAGGAATTGAGAAATTCCCTATATATCCCTGATTTCAGAAAATATTAATTAATTAAAAGGTTTAGTTGATTATTATTTTTATTATTATCTAGTAGTCCTACATGATGATGATTATTTATACATGTGATGTATGATGAGTGGACGGATGATCATGGACCGTGTGATGTGTGTACTTGTGATTATTATTATTGAGGTCTGCGAACCTCCATTATATTTCTCGTTTATTATCGGGCCTGCGTGCCTATGATTAAGTTGTAATCACATGAGGAGGCGCAGCGGGAGCGTGGATGCCATAGCGGGACCCACGAGACGGACGATCGTGATGCATGGAGATGCATCAAGATGTCGACGGAACCGACGAGGACGAGATGGACGATCACAAGGCATGGAGATGCACCGTTGCACACATAGATCTTGATGTGAGTGATTAGGCCTACTGGCTCGGGCCTAATCATATTAGGTTGTGGTCCATGATCATCTGGTGTGATTGCTTATACACATACTAGATATGTATATATATTTGCATGCGATGTAGATATATATTAAATATGCATATGTGTGACATGTCATATTAGGAGACCAAATCATAGAAACATCTCTCGATAATATTAAGTCGGTAAACGTGAGGCAATTAAATTGACCCACGTGGCCTTCCATTGTTATGAGTAGGAACCGAATCCCGGTGTAGGTTGAGTTGGTCGAGTCCCTCGAGACTCACCTATATCGCGATTCGCTATCTTGCTTACGACATAGAGATGTCACTGGTGACCTGAGGGCATGATATGCTTGGTCGAGTCCCTCGAGGGTATATCATCAAATCAGACTCATCTTGTAACGAAGGTGTTGACTTAACCGAGCATCATGGTTGGTCGAGTCCCTCGAGGCCATGGTGATTCGGAGGCCGAATAGGATGGGAATCACAAGGAGTTGTGATCGGCAAGAGTTGTCTACCTTTTAGGCTTAGTGTGATTGGTCGAGTCCCTCGAGGTTACACTAAGACGCTGATTGGATCCTGATCCCCACTAGAAGTCTGCCAGAGACTTCCGTTTCACGTGCTGAGGGTGTCGCGTGACTCGTTAGTAAAATAGTGGGAGCATATTAAGATAGAAGTCCATATCTTGATAGTTTATTTCTTGCAAAATCTGCATGTTATTCATTTTTGCTACATCTTTATTTTCAGAAAATGTCGCTTTCAAATCCCTTACGTGGCATACTTGATGTCAACCGCCTCACTGGTCCAAATTATACGGATTGGCTCCGTAACTTGAGAATTGTTCTCACAGCGGAGAAAATCGTGTACGTCCTTGATACAGTGATGCCTACGCCCGAAGAAGGGGCAAGCGAGGATGAGATCGCTCGCTACGTGAAGTACATTGATGACTCCACTCTTGCTCAGTGCTATATGTTGGGCTCTATGACTCCAGAGTTACAGAGACAACATGAAAAGATGGATGCCAGATCCATTCTCCTACATGTCCGTAAATTGTTTGAGGAACAGGGAAGGACTCAACGATATGAGATATCCAAGAGCCTTTTCCGCACTAGGATGACTGAGGGGACACCGGTTCAGAACCATGTCCTAAAGATGATTGAGTGGATAGAGAAACTCACAGGTCTAGGAATGGTCCTAGAGGATAACTTGTGTGTGGACATTGTGCTTCAGTCCCTACCAGATTCCTTTTCACAGTTCATAATGAACTTTAATATGAACAAGCTTGAGGTGACTCTCCCAGAGCTCCTCAATATGTTGAGGGAGGCAGAGAGTACTATTAAGAAAGAGAAGCCAGTTCTCTACACTGGTGAGACCAGAAAGAAAAGGAAAGCAGAAAGGTCCCTTAAGAAGGGAAAGGGCAAGGGCAAACAAGGTAAAGCAAAGGTTGCTAAGAAAGACCCAACAAAGGACAAAGGCCAGTGCTTCCACTGTGGTAAAGATGGGCACTGGAAGAGAAACTGCAAAGAGTACCTTGCAGAAAGGGCGAAACAAAAGCTTGATGAAGCTTCAGGTACATTCATGATCAGTCTCCATTTGTCAGACTCTTATGATAACACATGGGTATTAGATACCGGTAGTGCTTATCATATATGTAATTCGTTGCAGGTTCTGGCAAGGCCTAGGAGACTAGAGAGAGGCGAGATGGACCTCAAGATGGGTAATGGAGCAAAAGTTGCTGTATTAGCTGTTGGCGAGGTCGCCCTACATCTGCCTAGTGGAGCTTTTATTGCATTAGATGCATGTTATTTTGTTCCTTCTATTATCAAAAACATTATCTCCATTTCATGTTTAACAGTTAGTGGATATAAATTTGTTTTTGAGAACAATGGTTGTTCGATATTATTAGATGATAAGATCATCACGAAAGGAACATTGCATAATGGTTTATTTATGTTAGACACCACTCCACATATCATGAATATAAATGTGTCCAAAAGGAAACGAGATGAGTTGAACAGTGCATACCTGTGGCATTGTAGGCTAGGTCACATCCATGAAAGAAGGATTCAAAAGTTGCTAAATGATGGATATCTAGATCCATTCGACTATGTGTCATATGCAACTTGTGAGCCTTGCATTCGTGGAAAACTGACCAACTCTCCATTTAGTGGAACTGGAGAGAGAGCCACTGAGTTGTTGGAACTCATACATAGTGATGTATGTGGACCCATGTCAACTCATGCCATTGGAGGTTACTCCTACTTCATTACATTTACTGATGATTTCTCAAGGTATGGATATGTGTACTTAATGAAGTACAAGTCCGAGGCCTTTGAGAAATTCAGAGAGTATAAGAATGAGGTGGAGAACCAGACTGGAAAGAGTATCAAAACTCTTCGATCAGATCGAGGAGGTGAGTACTTAAGTACAGAGTTTACTCACTTCCTCAAGGACCATGGGATATTATCCCAATGGACACCTCCTTATACACCTCAGCTCAATGGTGTCTCTGAAAGGAGAAATCGTACATTATTAGATATGGTACGGTCCATGATGAGTTTCGCTGACCTACCCATCTCATTCTGGGGATATGCCCTAGAAACCCCAGCTTACCTTCTGAACAGAGTTCCAACTAAGTCGGTAGTGTCTACACCATATGAGATATGGAAAGGGAAGAAGCCTGATCTTAAGGTTGTTAAGATTTGGGGCTGCTCTGCCCATGTTAAAAGACACAACCCCGATAAGTTAGAATCAAGGACAGGGCGATGTAAATTTGTGGGATACCCCAAGGAAACTTGTGGGTATTACTTCTATCATCTCGAGGACCAAAAGGTCTTTGTAGCTAAGAGAGCAGTGTTCCTTGAGAAGGAACACATTCTTGACGGAGACAGTGGGAGAATGATGGAATTGAGCGAGGTTGGAGAACCAAGCTCAAGCACCACTCTACAGCTCGAGTCTGTTCAGGTACCTAATACACAAGTATCAACTTTACGCAGGTCTGATAGAGTATCCCATCCTCCTGAGAGATATGTGGGACATATTAGAGCAGAGGATGTAGAGGATATTGATCCTCAGACCTACGAGGAGGCTATTATGAGTATAGACTCCGGGAAGTGGAAAGAAGCCATGAATTCTGAGATGGATTCTATGTACTCCAATAAAGTTTGGAACCTAGTTGATGCACCCGAAGGTATTGTACCCATCGGTTGCAAGTGAATCTTTAAGAAAAAGATCGGAGTAGATGGAAAGGTAGAGACCTATAAAGCAAGGCTAGTGGCTAAGGGGTATCGTCAAAGGCAAGGTGTTGACTACGACGAAACTTTCTCACCCGTAGCAATGCTAAAATCCATCAGAATTCTATTGGCTATTGCAGCACACTATGATTATTAGATCTGGCAGATGGATGTGAAAACCGCATTCCTCAACAGGAACCTGGAGGAGGAGGTGTATATGATGCAACCTGAGGGATTCGTGTCCAAAAACTGCCCAAATAAGGTGTGTAGGTTGCTTAGATCCATTTATGGACTAAAGCAAGCTTCCCGAAGTTGGAACATAAGATTTGATGAGGCAATCAGATCTTATGACTTCGTTAAGAACGAAGATGAGCCTTGTGTATACAAAAAGGTAAGTGGGAGCGCTATTAGCTTTTTGGTGTTATATGTGGATGACATCCTCATCATTGGGAATGACATAGGAATGCTATCCACAGTAAAGGCTTGGTTATCTAGACACTTCTCCATGAAGGACTTAGGAGAAGCATCTTATATCTTGGGGATTAGAATCTATAGAGATAGATCCAAAAGGATGCTTGGCTTGTCCCAGTCCAGGTACATAGAAACTATTGTCAAAAGGTTTGGCATGGAAAATTCTAAGAGAGGTCTCATACCGATGAGACATGGGATATCGCTTTCTACGAGTATGTCCCCAAAGACTCCAGAAGAAAGGGCGAACATGGATATGATACCTTATGCCTCAGCAATAGGGTCTATCATGTATGCCATGCTATGTACTAGGCCTGATATAGCGCATGCTCTGAGTGTCACGAGCAGGTATCAGGCGGATCCAGGCTTGGAGCACTGGAAAGCAGTAAAGTGTATCCTTAAGTACTTGAGAAGGACTAAGGATCTTTTACTAGTATATGGAGGTAATAGCCTTAAGGTTGAAGGCTACACTGACTCAAGTTTTCAGTCTGATGTCGATGATAGCAAGTCGAATTCAGGGTATGTGTACACCTTGAATGGAGGAGCAGTGTGCTGGAAGAGTTCCAAGCAAGATACCACTGCTGACTCGACCACAGAGGCGGAGTACATTGCTGCATCAGATGCAGCAAAGGAGGGAGTCTGGGTGAAGAAGTTCATCACAGATTTGGGAGTCGATACAGATAGCGACAAGTCGACTTCCTTATATTGCGACAACTATGGGGTGATTACTCAAATAAGGGAACCCGGGTCTTATCAGAAGTGTTCTGAGGAGGTTCCAGCTTATAAGAGAGATCGTAACCCGAGGAGATGTAGCAGTGGAAAGAGTTCCATCCGAAGATAACATTGCAGATCCACTGACAAAGCCGTTGTCTCAGATTGTCTTTGAGCGTCACAGGGGTCTGATGGGGATCAGACACATAGGTGATTGGCTTTAGGTCAAGTGGGAGATTGCTAGTCATAAGTGCCCAGCAAGCCAATCACGTGAGTGATGGCACGTGTGACTTGATACAGAATCTTTTTGCTTATTATATTTTGGCGTATATCACTTTATAACTATTGCATAAATGCATATATATTATGATGTCCTTGGATTTGTGCAATGGGAATCGGATCGTGATGAGATCACGATAATGAGATCGATTCACCTTTAAACACATATCCTAAATAATCCCGGTCATAGGTTACTCGAGAGGGACATCGTGATAACCGGATAGACTGGTGTGCTGTATACCCGTCCATATGATGGATGCAGCTGGTCTCATAGCTGCTCGTGTAGGGACATTAGGGATACAGTACAGGTGCTCATTGGAGAATGAGTTCACTGATTGATCCGCTTACGGAATGCTGGATGGTTGATGATGCCTTATTGTCAGACAACGATTCCGTAGTCCTAGTGGTGTATCTGGTTCTTAGACTTGAGACACCAAGGATGTCCTGTATGAGTGCTCCACTCTTTGATACCAGACTTATAGGTTTGGCTGTTCCCAGATCTAGTACAGCTGGTCATTGGGAGTGGTAGTCGACCTTACGAGGGCTATTGAGTGTCGATAGAGGATCATCCACTCTCGGTATCATGAGAGGAATATCCCATGTGTTCTTGCTCAGACAAATCCCTGGCCAGGGTCATTCGGGTTGAGAGAGAAAGAGTTCTCCGGGAGAATCCGATTAGAGCGAGACTCGAGTAGAAACCGTATGGGTCTGACAGCACCATGCTCGATATACGGTCTCTGGGATATTAGATGGATGAGGGACTATAGGTACATGGTAACTGAGGACAGACAGGTCCAATGGATTGGATTCCCCTGTATCGTCTGGGGACTACGGCGTAGTGGCCTAGTACTTCCGTAGTCGATGAGTCGAGTGAATTATTACAGAGATAATAATTCACTGAGTTAGAAGGAGTTCTGACAGGTATGACTCACGACCAGCTCGATATTGGGCCTAGAGGGTCACACACATATGGTAGGCATTGCGATGAGTAGAGGTTCGGATATGAGATATCCGACGGAGCCCTTGTCTTATTGGATGCAGATCCAATACCCACTAGGGAAAGGACCCATTAGGGTTTTGACACGGGATCTCTATAAATAGGAGGGATTCACAGCCTCATAGGCTAGAGTCTTTGCTTGCCCTTCCTATTCTCCTCTCCCTCTCCCCCTCAGAGAAGGCCTGGAGTTTTGAGGAGCGTCGTCGCAACCCTGCTGTGTGGATCACCGCTAGAGAGGAGGACGCTTGACCTCCTTCACCCTCTCCTAAGGATCTGCAAGGAAACAGGGATATACGATCTCCCTAGGTAACACAATCTCTATACGCAGTTTTATGTTTTTGCGGATTTTGCGCACCAATCTTCGCACGACGATGAACATCTTTTTGGGAATCGGGGATTTTTGTTTTCTTGTTCTTCCGCTGTGCATATGATGTCGCCCCCCCCTATGATTTCCCAACAATATCATCTAATGTCATAACCATTTAATTCTGAGTATTGCCTTATGATCATCAAGAGAGAGGAGGAAGAAATATGCAATTATCTCTTGGTCCTGTAGCAATAGTTTCACTCGTGGGCGCCTACGATCATACTTCAAAATCCATCCGTCGACGACCTTAATATCAAACTTGCTACAATTCTTGATAGGTAAGGCCATCCGGACAGCAACCTTACTATATAGGAAGTTATTAGTATTGCCCATGTCGATGAAAATAGTGATCGATTGTTGTTTGAGAAGGCCTCCAACTTTTATCGTTTACTGGTTTGAGTAGCCGACTAGTGCATGTACCGTGACTTCGTTCGGTTGTGGCTCTTCTTCTACATCTTCTTCTTCATGTTCAAAGCTCTCTTCTGGATGTTCAATAACATATTCTTTTATTGATTCAATCATAAGAAGTCTCCCTTTACTACAGCGATGCTCACGGCTCCACGGCTTATCGCAATGCCAACATAACCCATTCGCATATCGCTCCCGAAGCTCTTCTCTTGTCAACCTCTTTGGTGCAGGGACTCGATCAACAGTAGGGGGCCGAGGGCTTCAGTATTGCTGGTCGAGGAGCGACCCTAGTCCTCCGAGCTTCATGGTTCAATCGCTCCTCTTGATGTCGTGCGAAAGAGATGGCTGCCATAAGCATGTACGGTTATCGTGCTTTAACTTCTCCCTGGATCTCCAGCTTCAAGCCCTCAATGAAGGTCCCTAATAGCTGTTTTTGAGACCAATCACGAGTTTGATTAGATAACCTTTCAAACCTGATTTGGTACTCCTGAATGGTGGAGGTTTGTTGGATCTTTGCTAGTTGTCTGTCAATGTTCTCGTAATCGGTTGGTCCAAAGCGGATCAGCAGTCTTTCTTTGAATTGTCGCCATAAAAGGATTCCATGAGTGTGTTCAAACTAGTCAAACCATTGTATAGCATCCCCTTCAAGATGTATAGCCGTAATTTTCACCATAAATACGTTCGCAATTTTGTGGTACCGAAAATATCGCTCCACGCGTGAGATCCAACCAATCGGGTCTCCTTTTTCCCATCTAGGAAAGTCCACCCTCATGCGTAGATAGTTGGGGTCAGTCATAGAGCCTCCCCTTCCTTGGAAGTCATCTCTTCGAGCTTGGTGCGATTGGGCAAAGCTTTCTCCTTGATGTGATTTCTTTAGGCTTAGTGGTCGGCTCAATCTAAGTTCGGTAAAGAGCGTTCGAATCTTATCCTCCATTTGCACCTTGAAGGCTTCGAATTTAGCATTGATTGCCTCCTCAAATGCCATAATATATGTCTCTAAATATGTGATGTTAAGATCTCTCTTTTGTTGTCGGGTTAAAGGCATATATAGGTTGAAAGAAGTGATGGTCGAAAGGGTTGGTGGATCGGTGGATATAGGCTGCAGTTTAGACTTGTTTTGTGGCTATTTTGGGTGCAGTTTGAGGGTATGGTTTAGTGGAGTTTTAGGGCTGTGGATGAAAGTTTTGGATCTGTGGTAGATAGCAGCAAAGGTTTGACAGAAATCAATGGAAGTTGCTGCAAATATGTGGTCTTGTAAGGGCAGAATTGTTATAAAAAAAACTATGGTTTCTCGACAAAATTTCCATCAAAAACTTGAGAGGTTTGAGGAGGGAATTGATAGCAAAATCTCAGTTTATATGACAGCAAGGATGTTTATTTTAATCAAGAAAATTTCAGCAGTATAACAGCAAGAAAATTGATACAAGTTGCAATAGCAGAATTCTCGTCGAAAAATTTTAGCGGTTTGCGACGAAAATTTATAGCAACACAAAATCATTTTTAGAGATGAATTCCTCAATAGATCAACATTAGATGGAAGCTAAGATGATTTATGAAGTGTATAAGAAATTTTGTTTAAAAAGGATTGCAAATAGATCGGTTAAGGCAACAATATGTGGTTGAAATTTTCTACAGATTTTCAAATATAGTAGATTGGACGTAAAAAATCAGTGGTTTATATTAAAAAAAATTTATGAAATGAAAGAAAAATCCACTGTTAGGAAGTATCAAAGCTATCATAAAAATTTTGTAGAGATTTGGACAGAAAAAACGTAGTAGCAAGATCAAACAAACTGTGCTATGCGGCTAGAATTTTACAGTGTAGATTTTCAAGTATAACAGATTAGACGTAAAAGATCAATAGTTTATATTGAGAATTTTTTGACAAAACCAAAGGAAAATCTACTATTATGAAGTGTCAAAGCTATTATAAAAATTTCATAGAGATTTGGATAGAAAAAATATAGTAGCAAGATCAAACAGATTGTGCTATGCTATTGGAATTCTGCAATGTATCTTTTGTCGTAGAGATGAAAACTTTACGACGAAAAGTTTATGCAGCAATTTTAGAACAATTTTTTTTTGGATTTTCGAATAAGGATAACTAAATTACAACAGCAGTAAGATAGGAAACCAAAACCTGTTACAATTCACGGAGAGATCAAATGATGATCTATGGTGGTGGGATGATGGTGAAATTTGGTGACGATCTTTTAAGCAATTGTGAGAATTACTTTGGGCGATTGTGGAGGGCTGATGGATGGCTGTGGAAGGGCAGCGAGACGCCAAGAACGTTGCTCAGATACCAGGTGTTAGAACCCTTACAGATTCTAAACTTAGGGTTGATCCCTTTAGGAGATCAGCCTCCTTGGAACTCTATAGGGATTGATCGGCCTCCTTGGAACTCTATAAGGGTTCCTCCCTCCAAGTTGCTGCTCAAAGGCTGCAGAAAAGATTCATCTATTGCTTATGAAAAGAGAAGGAATACATGGTTATTTATAGGGCTTCTAAACCCTAACTTCTAATAGGACTCAGTACTTCTAACCAACTTCTAATAGGACTCTACTCAAGACTCATATTCCTTTACAACTTCTAATTCTTCTATAAGAAACAACCTCCTAACCCTAGCCGGCCTCTTCACATTAATAGATCTCAACTTTTAATAGGGGTCGGCTTAGGTAAGTTTTATATGAATGTCTCTCTCAATTAGGACTCTTCTAGCTAGAGTCTTAACAGTCTTGACATTAAGAGGTAGATTGTTCCTATGATATCTAGATGACGAGAGTCTTAGTTATGAAAATAATCTACTTGCATGCAAGTTAAGATCTGATGTGATAGCCTAGTGGCATACAATACTAGTGGGATAAGGATACTTATGGATTCTAAGCAATATTTATCATATCATTAATATAATTGTTATAAGGTTTTTGTTACTTGCGATACCTAAAGATATCATGTCTCCGTGGATACAACAACAACATCAACAACAATAACAATAATAATAATAATAATAATAATGATAATACTGACGGTGTTTTCGAACAATTAGATGATTTTTTTTAAAGCAAAAAAGTAAATAGTGAAAGTAGGATTGAGTTCAAAACATTACGATAATAATCAGTAAGATTTTTATTAGCTAAGCTAGTCAATATCTTCGCCAAGATACAATTTGATAGTAGTGCTAAGCCAGCTGTAACGAATTCAAAATAAAATTATTCTATATATAAGTGAATTAAGAAGTACAGATCTAAATACATAAACTGATGGACTACTGAAATCTTGGCATGATCATTTATCTTTTGCCCAAAGACTTGTTTCCTGTCTCTTGTAGGACTTAGTAGCCATGCATGCAAAATAGAAGAGAAGAGAAGAAGAGGATAAAAGAGAGAGAGAGAGAGAGAGAGAGAAAGAGAGAGTCTCCATGAAATGGGCAAGTGATTTCTTGTTAGCTGCTAACCAAAGATAGAGAAAGCCTCAACCATCTACGATTCATGAGAACCAAAGATGACCTCATATTAGATCTGTGCTTCATGGTGTCTCATGCAAGACTAATACACGAAGATGCCATCAAAATTTTGCCTTAGTGGATACCCTACAATAATCTTTCTCTTCTTTTTCTGCAGAATATACAGTAAGAGCATGAACAGGAAGGAGGTCATCCATGCAAGTATTTAGAGTCATAGTCTAAGCTCCAAGTCTACTACTTGTCGTGCATCGTCCGGATCAGAATTCTGGCTGATCGAGCTTATCGAAAGGTTTTGATCATGCCGTCTATTCTCCTGTGCTGAGTCCTGCATGGCAAACGATGAGTTTATTTAGATCATAAGTGAGGCAGCATAAGAAATCAAGACAACCTCAGTGGTGGTTTCTTCGAAGAGCGGCAATGTCACGGTTGGCGGCGAGTAGCAGAGCGATGAAGACATGCCTCCTTGACTCAGATGCGATCTGGTAACATGAAACAGCAGGAGAATCGGTGAGCATCCTTCAAAACCTCTTCCACCCAATCTGATGACCAAACCACACTATACCTTGCCCAAGGACCCAACCACCGTTCGCCACCAGTGAAACTTGTTCTTCCGGCGTCTCCATGATAATCCATCTACGATACACGAAAGAAGCAGCAAAAAGCATGAGCGGACGCAATCTTGTCCGTGTACAAACCCATAAGTGCAAGCTTGAGATACCATCATGTTGGGATGAAGCGCAAACGAAGGCCCTGAAACGATACCGGATGGTGACGAGGGAGGCGATGAGAATGCCATTTCCACTCTCGAGTCTTCCGGCTGAGACAACCATGATGGGGATTTAGGAGGAGGAAGAAAAGAACAAGGACAATCAAAACATGGGTAAGATCTGGGAGACCATGTTGAGATCGCTGCAGAATGGGGAGTCGAGCGATGAAACATATTCCTCCATTTGACTCTGCAGTCTCATCTGCTCCAGCTGAGCCACCCCGAGTCCTCTCTGGGGTTGCTTTGACTTCTCCTTCTTCCCCTTCCTGGATGATCCACATCTTCCGCTTCCCAGCCGTCCTCCCTTGAAGTATGTGCTTCCCATCCCTCCTTTCCGATCGATCTCCAAATCTAAGCCAAGAAGAAGACCAACAAGAACAAGAATGAGAGAGCGAGAGATGACTGATATAAAAAGGGTGTGGGGTTGCCCGAGACCAATGAAATGATTTGCTGGTTTAGATGTATGTGGATTTAGGGAGATCTTATTTGCTTAGCTGTGTGCTAATATCGATCGTATCCAAACTCAATAAATAAAAAGAAAGTTTTGGCTGTGGACTTCGATACCACAAAATCCGCGCACTAATATCAACTCTCCCAACTGGGGAAGCAGATTAGGTCAGAGTATTTTATTTGATATACTAGTATTGGAAAAGATCTACAGAAGATCACACTAAAAATTTCTGCCAAAATCCAAGTAGATTCAGGTTATCGGATTCCGATATGGTAGTAAAAAGGTTTACTTAGCAAGCTCCACGAATCATGTCACGTGGATAGGAGGATCTCATGGTAGATATAGCTACTGGTATGCTTAGATTCTTCGTATCTTGATTTGGGATATATATATATATATATATATATATATATCTGATGCACGTGCGACGAGCCTCAGAGGACCACTAGATTTGGAGCGTATCCTTCTGGTCTGCTATTATTGCACGAATCGTCCGTCTGTCTTGAAGCAAATCTCGTTCTAATTGTTTGTTTGTTTGAGCTGCAGTTGTATTATCATAATGTTCCTTTCTTAATAATTGTATGCAATCAGAAACTATTTGGCTAAAAACACTTAATATAGATTTAATTCTATAGTCCTTTCAATAAAAGAAGAAAAAAAATAGTAGAAGTGGAATTTTTGGAGTCACTGATGATTCAATTATAACATCTTCGTGGATTGAAATATGTATATACTCTCTCTATAGAGAAGCATTTCATAGAAATTCTAAGGTGACGATTAACGATGCATTTCATTGAAATATGTATACTCTCTTAGTCCCTCCCTTCTTCGGCTTCATCCATCGCTCGTCAGATGGAATGACATTAGGGTTTCGGAAACCACTAGAATTTATCTGCTAAATTTCTCCTCCTCGGGATCACATGAAGTGATTAGTTTAAAGAGGAAGAGATGGTGGTGTGTTGTTGGAAAGAGGAAACACGGAGGTGTTTGGGAGGCAGATGATGCGATCGCATGAAGCTTACTGGTGTACTGACAGCATTAATTTCGTGTATGGGCCATGCAGGAAAGCATTACTTGAGGTGACAAGAGACAGCTTGGAACAACTCATGTGGAGATCATGCTCCATGTTCCTATCATTTATCTGTTTTTGGGAGATGAGGAACTACTAGATTAAAGATTTAGCATCAGTCAAAAGCTACCCAAAACACACAAGCAATCAATAAGAAAGAGAATGAGAGAGAGAGAGAGAGAAAGGAGAAGGCAACCACTCCATCTCCAAGCTGTGGATTCCTTTGCTTGAAGGTGGCACAACAAATATTATATTTGGAATGTGGAAGGAAGGTGTGCTCAATTATCTTTGCAGGGCAATACCTTCCTGAAAGGAGGAATTGGAAGAATATATATATATATATATTCCATTGACTAATTTAGGTGTCATATACACAAATGATTGAATACAAAGGGTGAACTCATTAAGACAGACTTTTCTCTAATATGACATCCAGAGAAGATTAATGTATGCAGTCTTACCCTTATATTTAGGGACATTTAATACTGCTGGTGGAGAGAGAGAGAGAGAGAGAGAGAGAGTGAACAATGGTAGTTGGTGGTTTCTTATTTGGATCCAAAGATTATAAGTGTGTCCAAAGGTTGCACATGGAAAACAGGCTTTCAAAATGGCTTAAACTGTGAAGGAATCTACAAGAAGGATTAAACTTCCCAGTAGAAACTGCCTTGTCTTTAGAAGCCTATTGCTTCGTTTGTGCTGATAAACTCAAGCACTCTGTTCTAAATGGCAATGCAAATCCATCTTCTCTTTAACAGGAGGCAAAAAGTTCCAAAAGATGAAGCATCCCAGTAAAGATCAAAAAGACCAAAACACATTTTTGAAGATAGGCAGGCAAATCCATCTTCTTCAGAAACACGAGAAAAAAAGTTGTAAAATATGAAGGATTACTGTAAAGATGAAAGACCTATTGAAGATAGTTACCTGTGTCACCCTTAGCCATCATCTTCTCTGAAACATAGGACAAAAGTTCTGGATGATGAAGCATCACTGCAAAGATGAAAATCAACAGATTTTGAAGATAGTTACTGTGTCTCCCTTGACCACAGGCAATAATTTTAGTAGTAGGTAATGAAAAAAATTTATCTTTTTTGAAACCTGAGGCAAAAGTTATTATAAATGAAGGATCATCAAGAAGATGAAAGATCAAGATACATTTTTAAAATGGTAACTGAGTCACCCTTGGCCACACAGACAAAAGTTCTAACAGGAAATGCGAGTCTGTCTGCTCTGAAACACAGAGATATAAGTCACATTAAAGTCAAGACGAAAGATCAAGATAAAGAGAGTAATTCTCACCGCACAGGCAAAAGCTATTACAGGTAATGCAAATCAATCTCCTCTGAAACATGATACAAAGTTCTAAAATACGACAAATCACAGTAAAGATGAAAGATCAAGACACATTTTGACGATAGTTACCTTGTCACCGTTGGACACGAAGGCAAAAGTTTTAACAGGTAATGCAAATTCATCTTCTCTGAAATATGATGCAGAAGTTCCATAAAACAAAGGATCAAAAGTAAAAATGAAAGATCAAGACACATTTTGACGATAGTTACCTTGTCACCGTTGGCCATGCAGCATATGCTGCAGCAGGAGGGTAACAAAGCTAATCATAAATTCTGTGGTGTATACGATGCAGGTGGAATTTGGTCATTGTTAGTAGGTTGTTTTCTTCCCATATTGCAGGCGTCTTGCAACCTTGATGTAAATATGCAACAAACCAGACTCGAAGTGGTCAATAACTTTTTAAGCTTGTAACAGAAAATTGCTTCTCAATGTGGCTACTTTGACAAAACAAACTGCACTTCATTGAAGTGATAGCACGGCAACATTTTTTCAAATTTAAAATATTTTTTTTTACGAAACAGTAATTTTGAAGAGGGTTTTCATTTTGAATATAAGTTAATGAAATATTATTTTATTCCTCTGAAAGTTCCCTGAATCCCTTATTAATATTAGCCTGAAAGTTTAATTTGATGGAATATTCCAGATATATTCCATTAGGGGTGTTATGTAAATAAGACTAATATATTATAGGACATGTCTATCCTAAATTATACTTGATCCACTAGGATTATAGGGACTTTATATTTATAACAAAATTTAAGAGACTTATATCAAAAACTAAATATTAGGAGCATTAATGTACAACAAAATCTAAATCTTCACCTTGCATGTTGGTGCCTCGGATTAATATTTATGATATATTCACTAATGTGGTTATAAGTTTTTCAATGCCTGAAAGGAGGTCTTGACATATGCTTTAAAGTTCTACTCATCAGTGAAATGTGGATAATATGCCAACTACAAGGAAGAAAAGATAACATGCTCTCTGACCTAACACAAGGGAGAAGATTTTATATTAAACATGTACTACACTCGGTGAGGTGATCGAAAATGAATGAAGTAATAGTTGCACCTTATGTGGCCAATAAATAACTAGTAAAAGCTTTAAGGTATCAACCATGGTATGAAAAAACAATGTTCAGGAAGTATAAAAAAATAACTGAAAGAATCAGGCACTTGACTTTGACAACTCGGGTAAACAGTAACAAAATTACCATAACATCATTTGATCCTGCTGGTCATAAAACTAAGAGAAAGCTGACCAAGGCTAGGCTTAAAAGAAAGTCTTAACAATCTGAGTTCTTCCAAGTTCCAACTCCTTGATTTATTAAAATTTAACAACAAAAATAGGACAAAAGTACAACAAGCTGGTCATACATATTTACTCGTCTATACACTATTTCGCTTAAGTAGAAATACCTGTATGCTTCTGCTTTCACAACATTCCTGCCTGATCTGAAGCTGTTGGAGAAACAGCACCAAACAGCTAACGGTCAACAAACTGATCCAGTCTTGCAATGGCTCAACATTTCCCATCATCATCACCCTTGCTTTTGTAAAGTTAAATTTATGACATTGGTGAAGGCAGATAGAAGCTAGCCAAATACTAGGTCACATATATGTGACTATCTTCATGAAAGATTGGCCACCAGCAAAATTCCTGCAGAAAACCTAAGCTTGAATGCCAAAGCATCTCTTCTCATGCTTACGATGCCTGAAAATTCACCACCTCCCACTTATTCCCATCATGATGGGTTTGATACCATGGAGGTTTGGGGGGGATATATATTCAGGGGGTAGATTTTCACTTCCGCGCATGTAGACGTTGTCTTCATCAGGTATGCTGAAGTCTGCAGGGTTTTGGTTGACAACACAGTTTACGGTATGACAATCATGTCTAACGGATTGGATTGCTTCATTCCTTTTGGTGATCCCAACCTGACCCATCCCAAACTTACGTACAGAAGAATCTCCAGCTCTTACTATTTGCTTGGCACTTGTAGTCCCAAAGAGACAGTTACTGCCGTCACCATATTCAGTATTAATAGATGAAGAAGGGGCACCTGTCTTATCCATTCCTTCAACTAAGAAAGATGGTGCTTCACCAGAACACCTAGCATTAAAACCCAATGGTGCTATACACTTGTTTGAGTGAATCATAATTTCCTTTTGCAGCAAAGACCCAAGAACACCTACCCTGGGAATTGGACGGTGAGGTTTGCTGAAATTTCCTTCTTTTTGGTCATGAGCAGAGTAACCAGCTGTGGATGGATTTTCAGGGGTCTCTCTAATTTTGGTTCCAACTTCCACACCAAGCACCTCTGTGGATTTATTACTAAAATTCAAGTTAGAACCTTGGGGAATTCCTACATGGTTTATATCGCATGACAGACCTGTCAGAGCTGCTTGATCAACTAGCCTAAGCAAATGCAATGCAGAAATTGTTTCATTGGTATGCAAATCTATTGATGCTGTTCTTCCTAAATGACACCTATTTCCTCCTCCCACAAGATAAGATCTGGTTGGTAGAGTTGTCCTGTTTGTTGATTGCTCAGACTTCCCTCCCTCAGCTTGATAATGCAAGCCATTTGTATTTATTGATTCCCGAAAGTCAGCCTTCTGAACAACTGTCCTCTGTTTTCTATCAAGAAATGAATCACCAGGCACCATTTTCCCATAATTGCAATAAGCATGAATGTTACTGGCGCTGACTCCATGTATTCTGCCATTTAATGCCGCTGACAATATATCATGGTCACCTCCACTTGAACTCTGAGCTAAAACTCCTCGATCCTTCTGATAGAATCCAAAATCTTGCATCCTCATTCTTCCCCAATAAGAATTTGGAAGAGAACGATTTTTTTTAGAATCAACGGCATGAAGGTGAGTTGTACATAGTTGGTATTCATCATATTCTGGATTTGTCAGGGCATCTGTAGCTTGTTGGTTCAGATCTATAAGGATATGTTTCTGATATTTGGCACTCTTGCAGACTTCTGTTCCATGGTCAGCATTCTGGTTACCACATGGAGTAGTAGGAATACCAAATTCTGTATCACTTGCATGACTCATATATATCGCATTCATAACCTTGCTTCCACGGTGTCCAGACACATTTAAAATATTTCCATGCTTCATCTTATCATTCATCATTGACAACTCATGATGGTTTTTGCTGGCAACCTCAGCATTCATCAGACTTCTTTCATGTTGATTTTTCGCTAAGAGTTCAACAATGTCCATCGGAATGTCATCCAGAATTTCCTTTTCATGTGTCTTTGTGGTCCTTTGTTTCTTTACTACTACTTTCTGCACGTGGAAACAAGCATGCACAAGTGCAACAGAAAGAGGATTACTAATCAATGATCATATTATCTGTTTTGCCAAGATAATTCCAGTTTGTAAAGCTGCACGACTATGGCCCACAAACAGAAGTTATAATGAAATTTGCAAAACTTGTAGCCAGGATAATGTAAGAATTAAAAAGCATCAGAAATGCACAGAAAAATAAATAAATATGAAAAAACTTCAATCGGTAACATATCTGAAATTTTATTTTCCTTATTCTAGATTTTACTCTGACTTCAAAAGATTCAAAACACACTCAGCAGTTACTTTAATAATTAAATGCTCGTACACAAATTTTCATTAAGAGTAGCTCATCAGATCATACATTCACATTTAAGATTTTCTTATATCAGCTCTCCAACTGCTTCTGGATGAGTTCTATATGATAGTAAACTATACCATATTGTACATAGGCTTGAATATAAGGATACTGATCAGTATGGAAAAGCTAAAATCTCGAACATAGAATAAACTGAGAAAAGAACACGGGAGATTAATAAAAATTGCAAGTAATACAATATGACAAAGGATAAAATTTGCATACCTTTGACCATTTTATTTGGGAAGAACTTTTGCTCTCCCCTTGTGATGCCTTCTTTTTCCTTATTCTGGAATCAACTTTTTTATCATAGCTCCTGTCTAGTTTTCCAGGTGCAGAAATTATGTCTCTCATTTTAGGATAATCATTTTCAGGATGGACATGCTTCACTGTTGCATTGTTAGAAACTAAATTTTCCTGTTGCATGAGGCAACAACCACTTGGTTTTACTAGAGGCACCTTGTTTTCCTTTTCAGTGGTATAGCTTTTATTATGTTTACTTTCTCTAGAAATTTTAGAAAGAGGATCTACATCCTTCGCATTATGCGTACTGGTAGATACACCACCTTTATTCTCTCTGTGCTTAATTTCAGCATATCCTTTTGCACCAATGGCTTTCTTGTTCTGAGAATCATCGGTGACAAGTTTCTTAGAAACCTTCTTTAGCCAGTGCAGTAGACAAAGATCATCATCGTTGTTCCGATTAGATTCTATACCTTTATTAGGATCAGTTGATGTCATTTCAGAGTTCTGGCCAACGAGATTGCTTTTGCAGTTTCCAGATTGGGCTTCACATTCCAGTCCACCTGAACCTCGCTCATGGCTGCTCTTTATTTCACATGTTTCTGAGTGTCTCTTGAAAGTACAAGCTCTTTTAGATGTGTGCAACTCTTCACTTTTCATAATATCTTCCAGGAAGCGTAGCTTACGAACCTTTTTGTGGTTCATTTTTCCGTGTGGACTGCTAAGCACACTGTTCTGATTTGAGATACAATTCACATGATCAAACAAATCCATGTTACTGTATGATGCTTCATTATTGCTCTGGTCTAAATCCATTAAAGCATATTTGGTAACATTAGCAACAGTTGCAATTAGAGCATCATCTTTTGGGATGCCAAGATCAACCCCAGCCAATTTCCAGCTTGTCTTAACCATGCCATCAGGTACTACATCTATTTCACCTTCATCAGTAATCCCCTCATCGTCTATGATTGCATATGCTTTGCTGGCTCTGAAAGCCAGAACTGCATCAGAAACTCCACTGGTTGCACCTCCATTTGGTTTGGCACAAACCATCGGAAAACCATCAGCAGAAAGAACAGTCTCAGGATTGTCCTCAGTAACTGCAATATTCCTTGCTTGGGTTTTTCCTGCTTCAAAATTTTCATCTTCAACCACAGCGGATGCAGGTTTGCATGACCGATCTTGATTCTCTTCAGATCTATGTTTCCCATATGTGAATACTCGGATACCTGTCAAGAGAAGGAAATGACTATGAAAACTTATGATGATAATGGAAATTATGATAGAGTAAGAGCCCAGATACCTTCTTTGGCCACACATTCTGTTGTAGATTCATTTGCTTTCTTGACACAGCATGGTGCTGGGCTATGTTCACCATGACTAATGCTGATAGAAGAATCTGACAGGAGTCTCTCCCCATGTATTCTATTTTCAGATTGTTTCGAATCACAACATAATCTATTTGAATTGGCATTTGACAGAAATGAGGAGCTTTTTGTCTTTATTTCTTCATGTAGTACACTTGTTAAATCTGCAGGTCCTGTTACATCTGCAGATGTGCTAATAGTATTAATACAGTTCAGGCAACTCCATCGTTTGAACTTAGAAACATGTAGTGGTGGTAGCATGTTGGCATCTATATCTGAACTTTCATTGTGGGGCATAAACAATGGCCAGCAAGTCTTTGCATCTCTCTTTCGAACACCAGCAACATAACCACTGTTAGAAGGGAAATATCTCTGTTATAGTTTACTGAAGAAAGTAATAAAAGATAACTGTTTTCAACAAGTTAATATATGTCACTTGTATTCAGTATGCAGACTAAAGTGATTTTGGTGCCACAATTTCAACAATAACAAAATTGCAGATAGGCCTAAACAAAGTACATGGTGCCACAAAGCAGATATCGAATGTTCAAATCTGAATTTGAAAATTCCTATTTGCTTAATTTTAAGAAAGTCAGACAGTGAAAAGCAGGTAAATAGACATCTGGAAATACCGAATGGTGAAATGGTCACAATCTTCTGCATCTTCCTTGCCATCAGTCACAGGAGCAAATTCTTTCCCTTTAACATACAGCTCCTTAACTGCTACTTCCATAGCTTAAAATGGTGAGAACAATCATATGCAGCAGGTTGAATATGTCTTTCCCGGATGTGCTCCTCCTTGCTGAATAGAAAGCAGACAAATTAAGAACGTGCATCGAGACAAAATAACTTTGAGCAGCATAATTATTGTATCAAACATATTTAGCTTCAAATGCTACAAATAATTTTAAACGTTAATGAGATTTAATAATTGATCCAGCCTCATGAATCTGCATATAAATGAATTGTAAAAAAAATTTACTGATTACAACACATCATTCTGTATAAAACAGACTGAGGAATGGATAAAGGAACTTGAGGATTCATGCAAAGTATTATGCATTTGTTCACAAACATTACTCAAACTTATCTTCTCATTGTCATTTGTAGAGTATAAGTCACGATAAAGTATTTAAAATTCTCAATGAGAACTTTAAATATAACATGAGCAGGAACTAATCATGCCTGAAAAGATAGAACATCGTTTAGTACAGCAATTAATATGACTCAATCAAACTAATAACCAGAAATATTTATATAATCAGCACAACGATCTTTAGTCATTTTGATTCATGTCCAAGCAGATTTTTGCAAGAACACAACTAAGATAAGAAACTTCCTCCAAGAACTTAGATGGACTGCCGCTACACTTGTATCATCACAACAAACTCAAGAAGCAACATTATATCTTGTGCAGACTAACACATTGCCAACATGAAACCAAAAAAGAAACAACATATGGAGATTACTGAATGGACCAGTGCGACTTAACCATTACAAGTAACACTCCCCACTTATAAGAAACAAAACAAAAAATCACAAGATGATGTCATAGAAAGAGAACCTTTACATATTTCTGTCACAATATGAGAATTTTAACTAAAACACACAGGAGGCACTTGCACTATAAAAGAAAAGTGGTGTGCGATCATTTTAGTTGCCATGAAAAGAACAAAGTTGGAACATGAAATATAAGAGAAACAATCTTCTCCGGAGCACCACGAGTGATGAGAGTTAAGTTCAGACATCAATCAACCTCTAACCATTCAAAACTGATCATAAAATAATGCATCAAGATGAGACGATAGCGAATCACTTGAATCTTTCTGGGCAAGTAACGAGGTTTCCTCAAGGAAAATAGAAGGCACAAGTGCTTTCTCAAACTTCCCACGACATACAAAAGCATGACTTGAGCTAACAAATAGGTACATCAGGTTAACCAAAACCACAAGATCCATTGCACAAAGAAATATGAGCGGAAACTGCAGCGAACACACTCCACACGAATCAAAACTTACTACATAAAATAACAAAAGCGGAAAGAAATACACACCGTAACATACATCAAGCCATGCTTCGCTGATTACCCGCTTCTGCAAAGGAACAAACAGGCCACCGGATCATCATAAACCTGAGGCTCAACCACACACCCATAGTCGACTCCAGAAAAGAAGCTCCTTTCCCATTCAACTTCTAGACTACATTCCAAACCGTACTAAATACAGCTGACCTAACGCACCACGATGCGAGAAGCCAATACCCATCAATTTCAGACCAAATTCATCAACAAAGTAGAGCGATCGACGAAAGGAGCCCAAGAGAAGCATAAAAATCGGAACTTGGAACTCAAGAACTCTTCCCAACAAGGTAAAGAACGAGTACCTCTCACGGGGAACCCGAAAAGGAATCCGGTAGCTTCTTTACCATAAAAACCTGAACCGCGGTTCGCCCTTCGATCCCGAGGCGCGGCCGGGGCAAGTGAAACGGTAGAGATCAGCGTGGGATCGACGATGGACCGAAGGAAAAAGGGTTTCGGGAGACCCCAACCTATTGCTAGGGTTTTCCGTGTGGGAGAGAGAATCTATGGGCAGCAAAAGCCAAAGGCACAATAATACTCTCCCAATGGATCAAAATAAGCAATGAATCGGGGCACATGTACTGTGACATGTCATACCCACCCATAAATTGTACCTGTGTGTACGTGTGCGTGCGCGGTCACCGTCGCGGTCGCGCGCGTATGAGAAGCCATCAAAAAGGTCGGCAACAAAACCCTAATCCTAACCCGACGTCCCAACCGGGGTCGAAACCCTAACCCGAGCCCTGGGTTGCGCGACCGGTACAGTTATGGTCTGGCGCTGTTACTATTGCCGCGAAAGGGACGTGATCTCGGCCGTCCACTGCGGGTGGGCCCACGACAAGTTGATTGATGGCATGGTTGTAAAGATGCTGGCGCCATGGGAGGCTGCTTGGTGTGGGGGTCCAACCAAAAAGGCACGGCCGTAAATGGGTGGTGGCTGACGCAGCTTTATGCTTCTTTCGCACCACAGAGGGGAAGGAGGATGTCGAGAGAGACCCGAGACTGGCAAACAAACCATCAGCCAGTGATCGATGACCAGTGTTGAAGTTCTGAGATGTACAGTTTGGTTGATGAACGAGGGAACTTTGGTTCATAACTCTGATGACAGTATTAAGTTCTGAAATATACACTTTGGTTGACGAACAAGGGAACTACTGTTCCCAACTCTAATTTGCCTGCTTTGATGGAGTCGTAAATGAGAGAGAGGGAGAAGAAGAGTGGAGAGCGTGTACTACAATTAATGCAAACAGCTCAGAGATGATGGGGCTCCCTTGTAACTATCTGCATGTTTCTTCCGGTCATTACTTTCTTGTGGAGCTGCTTCACTGTGGAGGCATGCAGCAGTCTCATGTCTTCCCACCACCATGCTTACTGTGCAAGACTATTCTCTCTCTCTCTCTCTCTCTTGTTTCCTTTTTCTTTCTCTCTTTCGGTGTGGATTTCGGTCATGCGGTTCTCCAAAGAGAGAGAGAGGAGGAGCGAAGAAGAAGAAGAAGGTGGGTGGTTAATTGCTTCTTGTTGTGTGTTGGCTATGATGTCTGCGTGGCTTCTACATCCGGACAGTTAGTTCCCTTCAAAGGAATGGTGTGTGAGTCTGCACTGCACTTTGGCCTTTGCTTGGGGAGAAGGAACGGTAAATATCCTCTTGGTTTTGTGAAGAGGGTGGTGTAATAATTAGGAGACGCAGGACCATCACATCCACCATTAGAGAGCAAAGAGATCATTTATACGTCCGGTTCGACAGGTTTCCAAGAACATCATCATGCCTTTCCTCGAAAGAGGAAAAAAAACAACACAGGAATGAGTTCTTCACTGCTTACCACTTTGTTTGGCAGTGGTGGATTAAAAGTAGGTGGTGATAATGATCAATCCTTACATGATGAATTGCCTTGGGGGTCAAATATTTGTGCACAACTCACTCTTTTAAGGAGTTCAACTATAAAAATAAATAAATAAACTACTTTTTCTATAATTTATTTTTGCTTGTTTCTTCTTCTCCTTCCCATGCTTTCACTTCATCTCTTTTCCTTTGCCCTTCATATCTCTCTCTCTCTCTCTCTCTCTCTCTCTCCTACCACTGTTTTCTCCTCCTTGTGTCTCTCTGGGCATGACAGTCTGCGGCTGTCAGAAATGGAGGGACCCACAGAGTGGCCAATAGAAGATATTGCATAGTTATCTCTCTTTTTTTATTTAATGTATGACAACAGATATTACTTAAATATTCTTATTATGATTCGATTACGTATTGAAAATCTAATCGATTCATACGAACTCGATCGATTACTAGGGTTCAATTAAAAGATGATGAGATGGGTGTGTTCCATGTTCCATGTTTCTTGCTTGCTTGCTTGGATGAAATCTGCAGAGAACTCTGTCCCCTACACCATGGAGAGGAGGGAGGAAGTTTTAGGTTAGGCTGCTATCCAACCGATCAATATGATATGATGATCATAGATTTACAGGACAAGTCTATTTATTTTACCATGATGGAAAAAGGCCTTCCACTTCACCATACAAGTCCATTTATTCCCTTGTATACATACTGTATCTGACATGATATGCCCATGATTTTTTGCATTGTGTACGTATGTTGTTGATCATACCGAGAGGTCCTGGGGCATGTTAATATTGGCAATATCTTCCTTCTTCTCAAATACTCTAATCATCTTAAACGATGAAATGGATCGGAGTAAAACTCACCCTCCTCAACCATCTAATCTATTCTGACATGACATAAGAACAACCATTTTAAGTGTGAGCAGTGTGCATCCGGTTCAGGATGTAAGCAGCTGTCATGGCTGGTGTCACTGCAATTAAATTAATTCTTAGCTTTGCACCCATTTACAACCCACCCACTGGAGATTGAACTTCAGCTGTGCAGGTCCATGCAACATATATATGTTCACCACCAAACAAATCCAAAGGAACCACCACATTCAGTAGCAGGTGTCATCATTCGATCTGGCTTCATACAGCTGGTGTTGTATCGACTCTTTCCTTTCCACCCTCCTTTCTGATATCAAATTTATTTGCAGCAAGTTAAACTCTACTGCTGCCAGCTCACCTTCTTTTTTTGCATGTAGAAACTTTGTTACACTGTAGCTCCATAAATCATAATCATGCCTGCTTATGCTACTCGAGTTATGCAGACATCCCATCCAACAGCGATGAAAAATTTTAGAACTTGTTGCCGTAATCATTGCCAACATCCAAACCTTCTCTCCTCGATTTGAGGTACCTTTCTAGTATGAGATGGTCCACACATGACCTGTCTCCTTGATCGATTAAAAGCATAAATATGATGCCTAAACACAAAGCTCTGGGTTAGTTGTTTGGCAAATTGACATTATGAATCTCGCACAATTCATGTGCCTTTTGACTGAAAACACCATGCAGCCAAGGAGATGTATTAAGCATTAGCACTCTGATGAGGAATGGTTATCTGATCATAAAGTCTAATACACAGACTATCTAGATTAAACTGTTGAGCAAAAGAGAACAAAAACAAAAGGAAAGAACTACTTTGAGCCGAGTATCTTGCATACGATAGTGTATCATGTTTGTTTCCTAATTCATAACAAAATCATCGATATGGAAATAAAAACTCGGATGTACAAGTATTCCACTATTCGGATGGAGAAGGAATGATTATCTGATCAGGAAGTCCAATACATGCTACCTGGGTTGAACTGTCGAGGAAAAGAGAACAAAAAACAGATAAGACTACTAGTAGAGAATCTTGCATCTGATAGTATCATGTTGTTTTCTAATTCATCACGAAACCATCAAAATGGAAATAAGAACTCGATAATTTACTATTCTGTTTTCAGTATATAAAGTCTCATACTGAGATAAACAGTGAAGAAACACAAAACTAGGGAATAAGAAATTTCAATTCAAATAAAAGACAGACTGTAAAACCTGAGAAAAATCAGGAGATGATTCTGAAGGAGTTTGCAAGCAAAAAATTTTTGGTCTTTCTGCGTCATACATTTCAATAATATCTCTACCTGCATTTGTCCGGTTGCCAACAAGATGGTTGAGAACAATACTTTAGTGTAAAAAACCCTGCCAATCAAGAGAAACTGCTGCTGCTATTCATATATAAAATCAGAAATTCCATAAATGCACAATTTGACCATCCACATTGTAGCAAATAAAATGATAATTTAAATAAACGAAAGCTGTTGATGCATAATTCAGCCATCTCTTTTATATATATGCACAATAAATTCATCTTTAGTATGATAATTTTGTACACTATGTAATGTATCATTTTACAAATAGGTCCCTTTCTTTCCTTCAATCTTTTATATGGAAAAAATGAACAAAATAAAACAACATATGTTCCAGAATTACATTATAGAGTGCAAAATTTTGGGTGTCAGTTATGTCATCGTTAGATTTCAACAGAATTTAATAACAAATGAGTGAACCTCGGCAATGAAATATAAAATGGCTGTAGTAAGTTGATAGCATGATCTCCGAACAAATAGACAATCAAAAGCTGTTAAAATGTTCCTCTACATTTATTAGAAAAGCAAATTGCAAGGAAAATTTTGACATAAGAGTCTAAAGGTTTACACAAGTAGAAATGATAATTAAGAAATGGAGCAACAGACTATAAAATAGATGTAGTTTGCTTATTAAACGTAAGTAAAATGATTGAAGAAAATATAAAAGACAATGGACAAGCAAACTTAATTGATAACCTCCCTCAAAGCACTTTGAAAGTTGAGGGGCGAATTTAAACAAGGAAAAATAAGATTCATACAACTGATAAGTTACAAAGTCTCTTCATAATGTTTAAAATCTGTATTGGAATAAAACATACGGCTAATGGATGACAAGACCATTAAGTACAGAGTAAAGTAAGACAGCATTCAAGTAATACCACATTCAATCAGTCATGTGCCTGTTGCATGATCTGCTGCCATGCCATATTTGTTCTCAAAAGAGAATAACATAGCTTAACTTCATTAAGAGCTTAAAACTAGTTCTGCGCCGAACCTGATGGACTGCTAGTGAATGAAGCCAAGCTTGTATTGTTTTCTGGGTTGATAGGATCGGCACTTGCATGCTGAATGAACTCTTCTGGGGACATATGGGACCCATGGCATGCACAGACAATCCTAATTTGGTTTTCACTATACTTGTAGGTAACACCAGATATGGTCTTACCCTTAGGGCCTGGCCCAGTTGTCGAAACCCATGGGAGATCTGGAAACGAGCCACATCCTCCGAATTTCAAGTTTGATGCAACACCAGGCTTTATGGAAGATACATCATGAAGAAAGCCTTCAACAATAGGTGATTTAGCTATTTCCTTCTGCCTGAAAATAGAATTGATACCCTTGCCTTCCTCAGCATGAGAAGACGATGATGTTCCAGTTTCCATGACATGTTTACCATTCCCTTTCCCTACACCTGCTAACTTCTTTTCATATCCCAAATTTGTTGATGAATGAATTTGAATGGGAACTGCATAAACATGATACAGAAAATCAAGCATATGGATAATTTTGGTGATAATAAGTTAAGGATAAGGCTAAATTTCTAATTATGATAGGTTGTCTCATGTAATATATCACTATCAGAAGCATGGAGGTGTCTAAGAAGAGAGATTGACCATTTGATCTCTTTGCCTCAACTTCAACAAGCTGCGAGTTTGATGTTCCAACAGTTGATGAAGAGACTACCTGAGGCTGAGAACCAAATGCCCATGAAGAGTTTGTCTCTAGTGTTGGAAGCTGGACCGCTGAGTACCCAAAAACAAGCTGCTGGCCATCAGTGTTTGTTCCCTGAACCATAGTATGGTCATTGTTTGTTGGAAGCGTGGCTTGCACAACACATGGTGAAGGATAGCTTGCTGCAATAGATGCAACAGCAGTAGTTGGTTTAGCAGGTACTGAATACGGCACCATCGAGACAGCAATTGGTTTAAGAGAAGACGGAGTTCCATATGTTACTTTTGGAAGTTCAACATCGGATATATTTCCAGAATAATTTTGTTGTATCTGCCCTTGGAAACCAATCCTGGACGGATCGCTTAAAGCAGGCTTAGCAGTACCTTTAAGAAGATCAGGGCGCTTAGCAATGTCTACATGCTGTGAAACTAACCAAGAGCTTGAAACTTCTGTCTCGGATTCTGCAACATCCTCGTTTTCACCGGTTGAAGCATTGTCTACAGCAATTGAGCGATGTGAATGTTTTGGCACAGTGACATCATCAGGGCCCTTACCTACCACATCAGCATGGCCGGCTACCTTCTCATGCTTCTTTTGAAAATTTGTCTCCTCAGAGTGTAATCTTCGTTTCTTCATACCTGAATTCTCTTCCTCGGTGTCATTACTTCTGTTATTTGCAATCTGAATTTCTTTATTTCTGGTAAACTGTGATTGGCTACTCTGTGCAATTTCATAACCATCCGCAGTTGGAGCACTGCACTTGCCAATATCCTTCCAGAAGTTCTCTTGCGGTGGAGAAACTGCTTGTTTCCCGCTTTGGTCTTGGTTTCCACCATTATTCTGGAAGAAGTTCTTGAATGGAACATCTGAAATGGTCACAGATCTGCCCATTGATTGACTAATACTTCCTTCCTCCACCATAGAGTCCGAAGGTATACTTCTGCTTTTAGATTTTCCTGAAGATCCTCCAAAGGAAAGGCCCAAACTAAGCTCCAGCTCATTCTCATCCTCCATTTTCTCAATATAGTCAGCAAGTAATTTTCTCTATACTGTCCAAAACAGACAGGACCAACTACATTTGTTTGTCTTCAAATTTATACACATATCCAAATATTGGCATATCTGCAAAAAGACACAAATGATTTCATAAGGAAACAAAACTGAAGTGAAATACCCATATAACAACAATCGCGAATGGGCTGACACTCAAAAAGAAATGTATGGAACATATAGGTAGGTCTCCAAGGACTTTGTCAATCTAAAACCCAATGAACGGTAAGGTGTAGAGTTGTGCAACAAGGAGGAGGAATTCACCAATTAGTTCTATGGTTGAAGATGATAAGAAGATAAAATTAGAGAACAATGGTCATGACATATATGAAACTCTATCCATGTACCAGAAATTAAAAGCTTGCATATTGGGATGAAAACCATTCCAAGACATAATAAGTTGAGGATAGCAGAATAGCATCAACAATGTTTAATCTTCAAAATGTAAGATTTGATGGACCACCAAGATCAAAAGTATGCAACTTTAAATGATTGCTACTAGAAGAAGAACAGAAAAAAAGTGCAAAAATTCCCTCAAAGATGTAAGAGATGCCAGTAAACTACACCTAATAGTTTTCTTTTACAATTTAAAGATAATTAAACGCATACACAAGCCGATAAATATAATATCCGAGTCCCAAGAAAATATTAGGATGGGTAAAAAGGCAGGATTTTGAGAGGATAATATACACATAAGAAAAGGATACCTGGAAAGTACTTTTAGACCAGCAAGCCCTCAAAAATCAATCAAAGCCATGTAGCGATCAAAGGAACAACCAGTTGAGATAATCTTTAAACAAGAAAGAACAGAACAGAACAGAACATAACAGAACCCCATCTCACCACTAAGGGTCGGCTTTATTTGCAGAGGAATCCCTCCCAACCCGAATCAAGAAATTCAACTCCAGATGCCCTTCCCCCGCTGCCTAATTCTTTCCCGATCCCGAATTGCCCAGAAAAATCGACCCAGACTCCGTAGCGCTAGCTCCCAAGGACGGCCTAAAGAACCCTAAACGCGAATCTCTACGGTCTCGATCGGAGCTCAACGCGCACGAGATCGCAAAAGGAAAGGAAACGGGAGGAATCTGAAACAAATCAATGCCTAAAGAGGGAAAAGAGATCACGACTCATCCATTCAACCACGAAAGAGAAACCAGTTACTACGCCGCCGCTTACCTTGCGGAGTCAAAAAGGAGATTACGAAGCTACCATGGGCGGTGCGTGACGCTCCCGGTGGTGTAGTGTTGACGAGGTCGTCGGCGGAGGAAGAGGATCTTAAGAGTCACCCAATCATCTCCCTGCACGCATCACACAGCGTGATGGACGTATGACACGCGATTTCACCCCCTCCTCTCCACAAGAAAAATGCTGCCTAAAAGCTAGCCGAGTTGTGGCGTCTCTCTGATCTGAGAAGCCATACGTCCGCAAGGGTGGCCTCCACCTTCTGTGAGTGGTAATCGGACCCCTCGGACGTCTCTCGGGTTATTTCGCGCAGGTCGAGTCCCGTCGGCCCACGACGTGTTTCAGCGATGATTCTGCGAAAGAGGAGCGCGTCCTCTAGTCGCAAAACGGCCGGTTCGATTGAACCGCATGATGAATCCGACGCCTGAGGTCTGATGGGACAAATTTCCCATTGTGCGGTGGGTCCCACCACAAGCCTAGCGTCGGAGTGGTGGTGCTTTGTGTTGCATTGACGACATATTTGATGCTTTAAGCATGATTCATAAATAATTATTTGAAATATATTTGGGTGATTTTTCTAAAAATATATACTAATATTTTAAATCTCTTTGTACCTTTTTTATTTTTTTTCCAACAATATCCTAATAATTTTTTAAATACCCAAAATACTTCTTTTAAAAAAAAATTATTTATTTTTTACCAATTTTAAAGTGTTACAATATTCTTATTTGACTCTTTTTTTCAATAACATATACAGTATTTTTTTTAAGAATCCATTTGAATTATTTATAATACCTGTGAGTACGTTTTAATTGTGGTAGTTATAACAAGTCAAAAATATAGTAACAACCAAAAAACAATTTTAAGGAATTATTTAGATATTTCCTAAAATAGGGATATTATTTTTGAAAAAAATAAAATGAGATGCACTGATTGAAAAAATTTTAAATACTGAGTGTGTTTAGACAAACCGCTCAATATCTTTCATATATTTCATATAATTATTTCTTGTAATTGACAGCCTCTTAGATGAGGTAAAAAAGAGTAAAGCAAACTAAACAAGCAAAGGGTAAAAAGAAAGGCTTCCAGACAAAGCGATACGGTAATATGATAAGATAAACTAGTGCGGAAAAGATATGAATGGGATGGAACTACATGGTGATGCTTTCTTCTGCTACTTTTATGACTGATCGTGATAAGTTTGACCTACCAAGGCATGATTTCCACGTGGAGAGCACACTGAGAGAGCATCAGATCCCCTGGTAAAAATGACACAGCAGAAGCAGCAGGTAGGACAGAGAGCAAGTTGCCGTCGTAGCACCCAAAAAGCCATGCGAGAGGACACATCACCTTCTCTCACGCAGTACCTTGATCTTGCCTCAAGGAAAATCCAAAGACAGCGTCAATTCGAAATGCGAGAAGGCTATTAATGGAGGCCTCCAACTCAACGTGCTATTTAAGTTGTTCACTCCCTATTTATATAGATTAAAAGAAAAAAAATTTCTCAACAGAATAAAGAGATTTTCTTAGAAATCTTATTTGTTATCATACCTTCGCAAGATGGTGCTCCAATTAAGGATACTAATTTTAGATCGATACAATACAAATAGTTTACGAGCGAGAAGCTTCGTGAGTGAGTCAATTAATTGATCAGCCGTATGTATATGAGAAACATGAAGTTGACGACAGATAACTTGATCTCACACAAAGTGGAAGTCGACAGCAATATGCTTCATGCGAGAGTGGAACACCGAATTAACGCACAAATAGGTAATTCCGACATTATCACAATATATTGAAGGAGAGGAACTAATGTTGAGTTCCTTAAGCATATTTGTGACCCAATTGAGTTCTACAGTGATAGTGGCGATGACACGGTATTCAGCTTCAGTTGTAGACCGTGTAATTGTCTTTTGCTTCTTAGAACTCCAACTGATTGGACTAGCGCTAAGGAAAATAATATATCCCGATGTGGATATTCGATCATCAATGTTGTTTGCCCAATCGACATATCAGCAAAGGCATGAAGATGAAATGGAGAGTGTTTATGAAGAAAGAGACCATGATTGAGGGTCCCCTTAAGATATCGTAAGACTCGTTTGACCGCAGACCAATGCATAGTAGACGGCCTTTGTATAAATTGTGATAATTTATTGACTGCAAAGGAGATGTCTGGACGGGTGAGAGCTAAGTACTGTAAGGAGCCAACGACTTATCGGTATTGAGTGGGCTCCGCAATAGGAGTTCCATTAAATAATTTGAGAGACCCACTAGTAGAGAGAGGAGTTGTAACCGCATTTATGTCATGCATGTTTATTTTTTATAATAAATCTTGAATGTATTTTTTTTGTGAGAGAAAGAGACCGGAGGAAGTGAATGTAGCTTCTACGCTCAGAAAGTAGTTCAAAGGTCCTAGATATTTAAGCGAGAATCGATCTACCAACTATTTAATAAAAGCTTGGATTGCTACGGGATTATTGCCTGTGACAATGATGTCATCCACATATACCAGAATATATATTGTGTCCCCACGATGTTATCGTAGAAATAACGAGGAATCAGATTTGGAATTGAGAAAGCCAACTGAAGTCAGAAAAAAGCCAAGTTCTGTGTACCAAACTCTTGGAGCCTAACGAAGTCCATAAATAGCTTTTCGCAGTTTGCAAACATGCCTGGGTATTGAGGATGAGTGAAACCAGGAGGTTATTATATAAAAATAACTTCAGTTAGAGTCCCATATAAAAAGGCATTATTAACATCTAATTATCGTAATTGCCAGCCCTTAGTGGTGGCCAAACTCAGGATAAATCGAATTATAGTCGGCTTGACAATGGGACTAAATGTCTCAGTGAAATCAACTCCAGGTCTTTGATGAAACCCTTTGGCGACGAGGCGTGCCCTATATCGGGCAATAAAGCCATTTGGGTTTCGCTTAATTCGAAAGGCCCACTTACACCTGATGATTTTTGTATATGATGAAAGGGTACTAGATCCCATGTTGAGTTATAGAGGAGGGCATTATATTCCTCACATATGGCGGTACGCCAATACGAAGATTTTTGGGCTCGAGTGAAGGTGGTGAGTTCAACGGTGGTGGATGAGGAATCCATGATAGCATAGAGGTCAAGGACTTGACGTGGTTTGAAAATACTACTCTTAGACCGTGTGGTCATAGGATGGTTGGAGACTACGGGATCATGAGGTTGTATTATTGGAATAAGTGGTTGAGAGTCATTGACACGGGCTGGGTCAGGTGGAGGTACGTCAGTATCACTTGACCGAGAAGAAGGTAAAGATAACGATTGTGTTTCTGAACTAATTGCCCCAATATATGAAGAAGAAAGAAGTGGAGTAGGAATGGAGGGAATGGGTAATTGTTGAACTTTAGGAGTGATATAGTGTGGATCATGAGGGGAGGAACTAGACGATGTCATGGGAGGCTCGTCCGGTTGGATCGGAGGTATACGCCAGTGAGGAATGGTCAATGAAGTGGTCCACATGGTAGGATTGATATGAGTTTGGAAAGAAAAGATAGACTCAATACGACATGATATAAAGACTTTGTGAGTGTGGAGATTATATTAACGGAAAGCATTATGTTCAAGAGAGTAACCTATAAAAACATAAGGATTAGATCGTGATGTTAACTTATGAGAGGTATAGGGACGTAACCATGGATAACATAGACAATCGAATACTCTGAGTTTACGAAGGTTTAGGGTTTTATGAAATAGTGTCAAATGGGGGACTGGTATTGTAGGACTGACGTATGCATTCTATTAATAAGGTAGATGACAGTTTGAAATGATGTTGTCCAAAAGTTTGAAGGCATGGAGGCCTAATAGAAAAGTGTGAAGCCAGTTTCTATATATGCTGATGTTTGCGTTTGACGGAGCCAACAAGTTGAAGAGTATATGGGAGAGACTTGAGGTGTTGGATACCACAAGCTGAGAGATAGGATGCCAGGGCTTGATATTCACCACCACCATCAAAGTAAACCGTTTTGATTATAGACTGAAAGTGGTTTTCGACCAACTTTCGAAAAGTGAGAAAGATGGTCGAAATGTCAAATTTATGGTGAAGATGATAGAACCATGTGTACTTAGTGAAATGATATGAAAAAATGACATAAAATCTGAATGTATCAAAAGACAAGATTGGGGCAGGGCCCCGAATATATGTATAAATAATTTCAAATGATTTAGATGAGGAAATGGAAGATGAGCCAAATGGTTGTTGATACTTTTATTACTTAGATTTGCATCACAATGCATTATAGAACTATGTGATTTAAAAATAGGAAAGAGTAACGAAAAAGTAATTTCTGATGAATAAGAGAGATGACCAAGACGACGATGTCATACATCAACTAGGGTCGTAACGAAAGAATGAACAGTAGGCTAGCTTATTTGTGGAGCTGATGGCCATTCATAAATATTGCCTCTATTCGGGCCCTGGACCAAGGATGCCCACATGCTCAAGTCTTTAACAAGAAAGGAATCAAGAAAGAATTCAATTGAAGTATTGTTATATTTGCAAAATTAAGAAATAGAAATGAGGTTGCGTTTAATATGAGGAGCACATAAAACATCATCGAGTGTAAATGTGGTAGTATCAGAAGTAAGCGTTGTATAACTAGTATGAGTTATAGGAAGTCATTTACCGTCACCTATGATGATATCTTTAAGAAGTCCTTTATCGCCGCCATAGGTGTTGTAAAGAGACAAATTCTGAAGATCAACAGTGATGTGATGGGAGGTGCTAGAGTCGACAATCTAGTTGGGTTGGCTAGTCGTCAGAGTAGTTAGAAGATTTGTCACAGAGTAGGGAGGCGGGGTCGAGACTGACAAACTTTAACAGAGTGTCTGATTTTATCACACAGCTAGCAGACGACCCTGCCAAGATGGATGATTATTGGAGTTTCCACTTTGCGAGAAGTTATGATTAGGATGATAAGGGGGGTTTCGCATGGAATCCATAGAATCAAGATGTGTATTGGTCAAACCTTTGGAGATATTCGAAGGGTACGTAGTGCTCTTTCTCTTAGACTTGTGACTGACTTGAGCTGTGATAGTCAGTTTGAGCAGTTTATCCTCACGCTTCAAATACGTCTCATAATCAGTCAACTTATCATAGATTTCTTTAAATGATACTAGCGTGTTGCGTGCCCAAATTGTAGCTGTCAACTCCTTGTAATCGTCTCCGAGACCATTAAGGGTATGGATGATGATCTCATCATCACATAGGGAATAACCTATCAAAGCTAAATCATCAATGATAACTTTGATATTTTGTAGATAATCAATGATAGTACTTCCCTCTTATTTTATCACTATTAGCTTGGACAGAAGACTGAGCTTGCAAGTAAGCGAATGATTTACCAAGGTAGTTTACAGCTTAGACCATGCTTCGATAGTAGTCCCACATGAGGATATCAATGGAGCAACGGATCCAGCAACTGAGGCTTGAATAGCTTGGAGGATAGATCTTAACGCAGCCACAATTTGTGAGTCAGATTTGGTACTGAACTGGGTTCTCTGAGGATGTTGATCACGGCTGGCGGATAACTGAATGAGCCATCAATATAACCGAGCAAGTCATATCCAAATAAGAGATTAGAAAATTGAGTCCGCCAAGATGCATAGTTGCCACCCTGATGGAGATAAGCATAACAACATTGATGGAGATAAGCCCTATAGGAGAAGTACTATGAGTCTCTGCAGAAATAGTAACTGGAATATCATAAGAAGATAAGAAAGACATCCCAGACATTTTTTTTTCGCTTTTTTTTTTACTGTTATTTTTTATGTTTTTTTTTTTTTTAAGAGTGATCTTTACAAAAAAGGAGAGAGGGAGGAGGCTCGAGGGATCTCTTGCTTGTGGGAAGAGCAAGAGCAGATTGTTGCTGCTTGTCACGGACTTAGCTGGTTTTGCCTAAGTCGTGCGGCACCCTTGCGTGTCCGTCCGCAAAAGTCAGCCTCCCCGAAGCCTCCCATGTCCCTTAGGACCCACAAAAGAGATAACGGGTTAGAGAAAATGCCTCATTCGGGATCCACAAGTAAACATTTCTGAAAACACTTCATAAACAATATAAATTATAAATAGACTTTACAAGCTCTGAACAATTGCACAACAAAGGGTAAAAATGATCCATTACAAACCAAACTAAAATGAGACTAATAAGCCTTCGGTTGTCCCTCTACATGCTAGTCAAAGTATGAACATACTAAAAGACACGGACATATATAAGCATTATATCAAACATCTTGTTTAGAATTTTGTCCGTGACATTCTCCCCCACTTATTCCTTCGACGTCCTCGTTGAAGCCTTTGTTGACATTGCAACTCCTCGCCTTTGCTAAGTCTTCAATCTTCTGCTCCAGCTACAATGCGCTTCTTGGCTCCCAGCTGCTCTTCGTTGCTATTTTTGAGTAGTCAAACCTTTGATCCGCTATGCTGCTTCAACTCACCAATGACTCTAACTCTGGTGTGGGGTTGGCTGAGTTATGTTAATCCTTGTTGATTCCTGCGGATCCCCTAGATGAAGGAAAAGACTATCTTTACTATGCTAGTCTCTCAAATGCCTCATGCAGCTTGAATTGGGTGGATGCTTGTTGGAGCTTTAACAAGCATCGTCTCACAAACTTCTGAAGTTTTGGGTCCTTCCTCCACAAAATTTGCTCATTGACTCTTATTTCACTTAGTTATCACATCCAAATAGGTTCGCATCACTTTCGCTTTCGATTGGCATTACGTTGGGAAATGAAACGAACAATCTACTCTCAGTAGCACTGATCACCATTGGAGAGGATTTGACAACTATTGTCTTCCATTATCTTCGAAGGGTCTTTGAACTTGTGCAAAGCTCCTCTACTGGATAGATAAGAGAATTGGGGTACTCGGTTTCGCCCATTCTCTTAAGGGTTGAGAAGGCAAAGGTTACTTGACTTCGCCCGCCTCCTCCAGGTTGTACTCCATGCATTGAGCTGGTTACTAGCCTTCGCCTGCTCTTTGTTCACACTTCTGAAGCACTTGAAGTGTTTGCACTCCTTGCATTGAGTTAGTTACTGTGATTCACCTTCTCAATGTCATCGAACTTTTGAAATGCAGGAAGTTTTCACCCCAACTTGGAGTAATTTTCTCATAGGTTTGGTCGCCTCTGAGATTGTACCGTCTTCTCCATCAACCCTGCCGCCTACTCCACTGAGTAGCAAAGGTACAGCACCGCATACTGCCTGCTTCGTTCCTTGGTTATGCACTCTTACATGACCCGAAGTCTTTCACTTTCGGCTATCTTGATGAGAAACTCATTGACATCGGTCTTACAAAGTTCCTCGGCCTCTGCCCTTCAGCCTTGTCTCGGTACCTAGAGATTGCCTCTATATGCTCCACCTCCTCGGCCCCTTTCACGACCAAGCGCTCTCCCTCCATGAGAGAAAGGGATCAATGACTTTCACGGAAGTCCCGCCTCTACGGTACCATGGCGCTGTCATGCCCATGGCCCTACTATCCGTCGCCTCGCATCTGCATCTCTTTTCTTCACGATCAATAGATATGTCTCCGTGGCACTCCTCTGAGTCCACCTTCATTCTAACTGATGCTTGATTTTGGGTAGCTAAGTCCCTCTGGACTCGTCGTCGCTTCCTCGCCCCTTTCGACCCCCTGCTTCAACACCTCTGTGTTCTCAAAGTAGTCCGTTTGGTCGATGGAAAGACAGACTGCAACTCCCATGCATGGCCTCAGCCATCACGTTGTAGGGTTTGCACCGATTCTGTTCTCCTTAGCTTCCTTGGTAGCAACATTCGCTTACTCGACCTTGTCCTCTGACTTGTCGGGCTCCCTTAAGCGAATATGAGCTCTGGAGCAGTCCAACTCTCCAGTTGCTTCGATCATGTGCCTTCATTTAAGTTGCTTTGGGTCGCTCCCCCACTTGATCTCGCAATGCATCTACCAATGCATTCTCTCAAGCGAGATCATGCGACGACTCCTCGCCGCTTACTCAGTCCATTGAGCTTCATGGAGTTGTTGTTTGTTGAGGTACTCTTCCTCAACTTGTGAGGTCTATCCCTCATGATTCTCCCTCTGGAGAGCCGGGACTTATCCCTCCTGGATAACTGTCCCATTGGAGCAACATCTCTCTTCGTTTCGGAGACCACCATCCCCTTGGACTACTCCGATCTGATGAACAAACTATGCATTGTTCTACCTCCTGCAAACGCACTTGCTAGATTGCGACTCCACATCAATACAGTCCCCAATACACCACTCAAGGCCTATCAATTGCTGAACTCGTTGCACACTTCAGCCTCCTACGGACGTATCCTTCACATGCCAAAGAGAAAGTTTCAATGCTCCATAGCGCCGAGTTTCGATCGCCTTGGGATAGCTACGAACATTCCATCGTCCGCATACAAGCCTATGCATGAGTACCAAATTCTTCGAGTTAGCAATTTCCCTCACCTCTGTGAGCTTTGCATAACTCTTTTGGTCATTGAGCAACTCATTCCACCTTGCATGGTCTCATCCTTTACCAAGCGCCTCGTTTGTCTTGAGCACCATGAAGTATAGTTGTCAACGTTGAGCCGTAGCTCAAACTCAACCATCCCAACCTTTGTACGCTCCGCATTCTTCCAAGCTTGTCTGTTCTCGTGGTGCCTCTTGCGCAAAGGGTTGGCCATTCCTCTGAATGCCAATGTCAGATGCCCGCTCCTCCGAGCGACTCCTTTTCCCTACATCTCCATGCCCGTTTTCCTCCAAACGGTCGTGCGTGTGCTGACTGCCCTCAACGCAGCCTCGCTAGGTCCCCCACATTTGCATGCTAAGTGTTTCTATAAGTGCTTGTCCCGCTTTGATACCATATGTCACGGACTTAGCTGGTTTTGCCTAAGTCGTGCGACACCTTTGCGTGTCCATCCGCAAAGGTCAGCCTCCCCGAAGCCTCCCATGTCCCTTAGGACCCACAAAAGAGAGAACGGATTAGAGAAAATGCCTCATTCGGGATCCACAAGTAAATATTTCTGAAAACACTTCATAGACAATGCAAATTACAAACAAACTTTCCAAGCTCTGAATAGTTGCACAACAAAAGGTAAAAATGATCCATTACAGACCGAACTAAAATGGGACTAATAAGCCTTCAGCTGTCCCTCTACATGCTAGTCAAAGTATGAACATACCAAAAGACACGGACATACATAAGCATTACATCAAATATCTTGTTTAGAATTTTGTCCGTGACATGTTGGTGGCTACTATTACTGCTGCGGTTGTTGGTGATGGCTACTACTGTTGCGGTTGCTGCTGCTGCTACGGTTGCTGCTGGTGGCTACGGCTACTGCTGAGGTAGAGGCTGCAGCGATGCTCGAGGAAGCTACAGTGATGCTAGAGGAGGAAGCTTCAATGATGTTGGAGGAGGAGAAATCTACAGTGATTAGGTAAAGAAATATGTAGTAATTAGGGGCAGAAATCTATAGTGATTAGGGGAAGAAATTTGCAGTCGACAAAGAGGGTGATGTTGTCGGAGAGAGATGCCACGAGAGCAACAGCACCTGAGAGAGAGCGAGCCATCTGGTGTGTTAAATTAGCTTTCTTTCTTTTCTCTAGGTAGTGGTAGCAGAAAGAAGAAAAGAGGGGGAGGAGGCAAGAAGAGTGAGAGACAAGGATAAGGGACGAAGCGATGGATGGAAGTTGCCCTTCCTCTTCCTCGCTCTTCTTGATCTCCTCGCTTTGGATGGGGCCTTTCTCTTCCACGTTTGCACCGGTAGAGACCGGCCGAGCAGAGATGGGACTAGCGAATGGGGAAGCGGGTCCGACGAGGAAGCGGGTCTGGCGGGGAAGCTAGTCCAGCAAGAAAGCTGGTTCACACTTCGTCAGTGCATTTCTATTGGAGGTACCAACAACGATGTCGTGGACGTAGTTTGCGTTAATGTAGTCGATGATGCCTTGGAGGTATCACTGTCTTCCAGAACTATCTATGCATCTACTCCCGAAGACTATCAACAAAGATACATATTATGAAAAAAGTTATGTATTGAGGGAGAATTTCCCTCAACGAAGTAAAGAGATTTCCTCGTACAATTAGGAAAATCTTATATGCTATCAGCTTAGATATTACGTCTTATAATTAAAGGGGAAGATCGATGGATGTTGAATAGAAACTCATTTTTGTTCTTCCCTAGCATCCAAAAGGATGTAGCAAAAAATGCTTTCAAATGGTTAGATCATGACTTCTCCAAGTCGCTTGGCTCTTTGGGCCAAGATTATGAACAGTGTATGATATTAGAAAGCCAATGTGAGGTAGATAGTCCGCTTTCCATAGAAATCTTTGTAGAAAATTTTGAATTTGAGGAAGAACATTGAGATAGCCTTCCAACCATGGAAGAGTTAGATAAGAAGGGGAATGTTCCAATCATTAGAGAATCGATCAGTGGCGTTAATGTTTAAAAAAATAGACCATTTGGATAGTGGTATGTTTGAGATCCATGGATCTTGCCAAATATCAGTAGTAGTAGTAGTAGTAGTAGTATCATATTTAGCCATTAGGATTTTGGTCCAAAGATTTTGATCCTTGTTAAGAATAGGAATGATACGTTTGGTTACTAGGGAAGATTTTACGGTAGAGAGATCCCTAAGTCCGAGACCTCCTAAGGATTTTGGGGATTCAATGCCTTCCCATAAGAAACTTTAGAAAGAGAATGGATTTTATTGATAGAAGTTTCTGTGAGCCGAGTGTTAATCATTGTGTGAAGAGATATTGAATTGAGTACCAAGTTAATAAGTATGGCTTGAGAGATTTTGTTTGATTGCTAGCTTTAAATTCTAGAGGTGATTTTGCCAATCAATTTTTCTTAGATTGGTTTGAGCAGATAGACAATGAGAAACAAAAGTTCCCAGATAAGGTATTCGTCATTTTCCTTTCTTGATACCCAAAAGTCGAGTAATCTGATGACGACGGGTGTTAACGGGGCAATGTTTTGGGTAGTAAATTTCAGATTTAAAAATATTGACAGAAAGTTCAGTGAGATCAGTGTCTAAGTCTAGGATTTTAGATAAGGTAGAGCAGGATTTATCATTAACTCTTTTGATATTAAAAGCAGATGGATTTTTAGTGGAAATAGAATGGTGAAGTGAAGAGAGACTTTGTTGTGTGAGTACAAAAAGATATGGTGAGAGAGGATCACCATATTAGATGTAGGAACAAGAGTAATTTGAGGAGGTTTCACAAACCATTATCCAACCTATCATTTCTGTAGGAAAGTTCATTCGATTGAGCACTCGATGGATGGCAGTCCAGGAAATTGAATCAAAAGCTTTTCGAAGATTTAATTTAATCAAGATTAAAATATTTTTACCCATAGAATGAACTAAGATGGCAATGTTGTCATGAATGCTTTTGTCACATAGGAAAGCAGATTGCTCATGATTAATTAATTTAATCAAGATTAAAAGATTTTTACCCATAGAATGAACTAAGATGGCAATGTTGTCATGAATGCTTTTGTCACATAAGAAAGCAGATTGCTCATGATTAATTAGATTCGGGATAAGATGTTTATATCGGTTAGAAATAACTTTAGAAGAAAAAAAGTCTGTAAATAATATTACAATACACAATTGGCTTGTAATCTAAAATTGTTGAGGGGTTGAGCTTTTTAGGAATAAAGATCAAAATAATCTTAACCCAACTGTGTGGGATGGTCGAATGTGTGTGAAAGAAGATCTTTAAAAGCAAAGCCTACTAAATGAAATCTTAAAGAATAGACCATGATGAACAGAGTAAAATTATACCATGAAACCATCCGGGCCCAGGCTCTTGGCTTGGCCCATGGAATCAAGGATAGTGAAAATTTCAGAACACGAGATGTCTTTAATTAGGTCATTGAAATTGTGTAGGTTTAGATTTGAGAGAGGGGAGGGCAATTTGACCATTGTTCGAAATCAAGTGAACTGTAAAAGCTCCAAAGATTAATATACCAAGTAAAAAAATGTTGTCCGATAAAGTTGGTAGGCATTGGTGATATGGCCGTCTTCAAGTTGGATGAGAAGGATTCACAAAGTTCAGTTGTTTTCTAATACGAGCAGAATTGTGAAAATATCTCATGTTTTTATCACCTTGCTCAAGCCAATTAGATCAAGTCCACCATTTTCGGTGAATCTGACGGTTAAAGGTAGCAACTTGATTGCAAAGGGATCTGAGATTAAGTAAGTGAATCATCAAGGTTCTCCTTTAAGTTCAAGAGCTGCTATATCGTTAGTGGTGGTCTGAAGATTATATTCAATACTATCGATTTGTTATCTGCTCCATTTACGGAGATCATGTTAAAGTTAAGTAAGTTTTCAACAAAGAGTTGGAATGATTGGGATGTTTATTTGAGGAATTATTGATTACATGAAAGATGTCAGGGATAATGAAGCCAATAGAGTTTAAATTTAAACATTCGAGATTTGTTGAATCTGGATCTAAAGGAATGACCAAAAGAGATTAATGAAGAAGAATGGTACGAAGCAATGCGAGGAAGATGTCAGATAGTAATATCTTCAGAAAGAAAGCTAGAAATCATTGGCTAAGACCTAATCAAGACGTGCAGAAATTCGAGAATCACCAAACCGATTCTTACACAATGCGAATATAGAGCCAAAAAAATTCTAATTCCAAGAAGACAAAGCACAAGAAAGAAATATCGAGTAATAAAGTGAAGGGCTTAAGAAGATATACTCACAAAAATTATTTTTTTATGAGATGTACTCTCCAAGCCACCAAGATCCCTCTCGATCTACCTTGGGCAAGAAAGGAATCACCTTCCCAAAACGTTTGATTCGTTCTATGCCAGCATCCTCCTGCATATGGGTTTCCAACAGAGCAAAATTGTGGATCGAATGAAAATGGATTAGATAATTGATTTGTTCACAACTGGATTTTTTTTTTTTTTTTTTTTTTGTTAGCACCTCTATAGTTCCATACTACAATATTCAGCATGATATAAATTTTGAGAAAAATTGATAAACAAATAGGAATTAAGTGTTCAAATTGCTGCTAGAGTCTCGAAAAGGGACATTTAGATTTAGATCCAATTTTTCTTTCATTTATATTTATATAATTTAATGCAAAGAAAAGAGGGTTGGTACTAACCTGTATAGTATATATTCTTGATTTGGAGCCATCTTTTTTTGTGTAAAGTGATGATAACCATTCCGATTCCTCTTCTTTTGAGAAGAAGTCATCATGATCAAAGGCTTCATTCGTAGCTGCTCGAAAGGCCTCTGAGACTTTTTGTTACTAGGGAAGCGAAAGGGGTCCTGCATAGGGTTCTTCGGTGTAGATGTGGGATGGCCAGCCTTTGAGCGGTGAGGGTGAGGGAGGACCTGAAGAAGGGGGCAGACTTGTTACAGAGAGAACTCAAAAGGATTATTTTGGAGATGTTTCTTCCATGGGAAGGGAAAGAGAGATAGTATCAGAGGATGTGGGTACTGGGAAGGTGTTATTGGTGTTGTGTTGTGTACCGAGGGAAGAGAAAAGGATTGATGAGACGGTAGCCATCTGGTATGACTGTTACGGAAGAGGGAGTGGAGTCATCGGAGGAGACGAAAGGGTGTCCTTGGAAACGGCCGCCGTTGGAACCGATGCGATTTGAAAGGGTTGCTCGCGCAGAAAGGGCTGTGTTGCGTTAACTAACTAGCTTTAGTTGCTAGCAACGGAACGTGACTCGATTGTCGCGTCATATCAGCACCGTCCGGTTCACGACAGGGGTTGGGATCGGGTGGGACCATTTTAGGATGTTGGGTTCGGTTCAGCACCCTATCAATTTGATGCATTCAATGTTCTAGTAAAAACATGCACCGAATGGAAGCCACCGACAAAGTGCTTCACAACATTGAATTGTCTGGTTGAGAACAGATTTAGCATTTTGAAGGGCACTCCAGCAAATTTCACATCTACATAAATGCTAAAGTATGTTGACGATGATGATGTGTTACAGAACTGAGTTCTCCCACCAAAACCTGCAGTGCATCTTTTCTTTACAACCACTGAAAGCTCGAAAGACAAATGCTGCTACAACATTCTTTTCAACCACTATCGTTCTTCGGAGTTGAATCTGTTCCAAGCTTCCTGTGCCAAGATAGTAATATGTCCATAAGTTTTGGGGGAGTTTATCTCAAATTCAATCAGATACAAGAAAATACAGTGTTGATTCATGATGAATGCTCCACAAGTATCCAACATTATGTAGGCAGGAATCAATCTTTCTTATTAGTTTCCAAGAGTCTACAGAACAATGTACCAAGTAGAAAATATGTGGGGAATAAATTCTAGCAACAATGTACTGGAGTAAAACCTTAGCTTAACTTCAAATATGGTTACATATGCTCTATCACAAACAAATTTGTTTATCAGCTACTCAGTTCCCTTCGCCACTAAAATGTTTGGTTAAATAAAAAAAAATGTAACTTCTACTGTTGCAGTGTGTCAGCATTGATCAAAATGATCCACTTTCTCAAGAAATTCAATAAAATAAGTAGCTCACCTTAAGGAGATCAAAAACCTTCTCACAAACATACTTTTGTTGAATGTTGGCACCTCTTTGCTGCAATTTATCAGGATGAACGCAGAGAGTAGCCTTCCTGTATGCCTTCTTTACTGCAGAAGCTGTAATAACATCTGTCAGTGGAATAGGCTGCCAACCACTCTCAGGGCTGAGTATCTGCAAACATGAAATCTCAAGTGAAACACCTGGAGAGTTTTATTGCCAAGAAACGCTTGACATATGTAGTCTCGCCACCCATACACGTGAAAAATAAAATTTGAGAAGAAAGTTTTGTAGTGATAAATGAAATATGAATTATATTTTATGAAAAATAGAAGACAGCTTATGTTAATATATGGAATCTTCAGGCATTACATGATATCTAATATATATTTATCAAGAAACATACATATGAGCACATAATGTACAAAATGTCCAAAAGCAGAATTGGCAAAGAGTTCCCACTGAAAATCAAATAAGTCCCTCACTATTGGAAATTTATGAGATATAAAAAGAATTAGAGAATGCTAACATGACCACTTACCAAGCATCAGTTCATCTGCATGCCAAACTTCATATATGTTAAGAACTAAAAAGATCCAGATAATTAAAGTCAAAAGAAGTGATAGCAAAAAGAGAAAATTAAACAAAGTTCCTCAAAATTTGAAAAATACAGTTAATGAAGGTCCAGAATTACAGTCTTCAGCTTAAGCAACTTCCGTAAGAGCATATAAAACAGTCTTGGACAATAATAGAGGTTGGTATTTCAGCAAGGAGAAACAGTCACTTAAAATATTTCTAAATGATATCTACATCACTTCATCAAAATGCATTTGAAGACACATTTAGAAAACAAATGAGCAATTGATGCGGATGATATACAAACTGAGGTCTAATATTTATACATACATACTGCAGTGTCGATAGCAGCGCACGTAAATTTCCTTCTTTTCCACTGGACCATCTCTTAATGTCAGCATCCAGATACTCTGCTAACCTCTGCAACCACAGTTTGATTGAAGTTTGTCAATTGAGAAAAGACAAATCTACAACCTTACTACATTTTGTCGACTATGACGATTTTACATTTCTTTCTGCTTGCTCTCTTTGTGCAAGAATGTCCCGCATGTTCTTTTCTGCAAGAGCCTTCGCCTGGAAGCACAAATGGCAAATTTTCAGAAGACTGACAATAAAATTTTCAGGTCCAAACTTGCTCTACAGATAATAAAATGCATGTGGAGCCAAAAAGTGGACATACTGCACGTTCAGCTATTCTATTATGCCTCTCCAGTCTAGCTTTACACCTTAAAGCTGATTCACCTGCACCTGCTTCAAATTATTAATCAAAGTAGATTAGAGATTCAGTTGAACAAATATAAAAGGTCAAAAGTGCAAACTAATGACAATTGACAATAACAAATTGACGCTTCACCAAAATGATTAGTACCTTGGTCATCAGAATCTGAATTTGCTTGGTAACTAGAACCAGTACTTCGAAAATGTGAATCCTGTGTGGCATCCTGCATATAAATCATTAATTAATCATCCATGATCAGAATGAAAGAACAGAATTTCGAATTTAGAAAAGGGATAAACATTTAGTTGACCAGCATTGTGCTTAATTAAAAATTAGATTTGAGCCTTTTTCATATACCTTGTCCCTGGCCCTTAAATGCTCTTCTGTCACATTTTCTTTCCTTGTTCTGTCCCTAGAAGTGGCATTACATCTCTCAGCACGTTCTCTGGCATCTGCAGCGGCCTTTTCAGCAAGCGCTCTTTCTACAGCACGCTCACGAGCTTCTGCAGTGGCTCGCTCAACTGCAGCACGCTCAGCCCTTAATCTAGCTTCTCTGGCAGCCTTCTCAGTTAATGATTTTTCAAGAGCTTCAGAAGTGGCCTTCTCTGCCTTTTCTCGAGTATGTGCTCTTTGCCAAGCCTCAGAAGTAACCCTCTCTGCAGCAATTCTTTCTGCCCTTTCTCTGGCATCTGTGAATGCCCTATCATGTGCTTCACGTGTTGCTCTTTCCACAGCGAGTCTGTCCTTTTCTCTTTCTCTTTCCCTCTCTTTCTCTTCTTCCAATAACCTTGCTCTCTCTTTCTCTTCTTCTAATTTCCTTTCCCTTTCTTTTGCTTCTTCTAATATTTTTGTTCTCTCCTCCTCTAATTTTCGTTCCTTCTCTTTTGCTTCTTCTAATAACCTCATCCTCTTCTTCTCTTCTTCTAATTTTCTTTCCCTCTCATTTGCTTCTTTAAGTACTCTTGTCCGCTCCTCTTCTATTTTCCTCTCCCTCTCTTTTTCCTCTTCTAATAACCTTGCTCGCTCCTTCTCTTCTTCCAATTTTCTTTGCCTCTCTTTTGCTTCCTCTAATAACTTTGCTTGCTCCTTCTCTTCTTCCAATTTTCTTTCCCTCTCCTTAGCTTCCTCTAACAACTTTGTTCGTTCTTTCTCCTCTTTCAATCTTCTATCCTTGTTATTTGCTTCTTCCAATAATCTTGCTCTTACTTTCTCCTCTTCTAATTTTCTTTCCATCTCTTTTGCCTCTTCCAATAACCTTTTTTTATCTTCTTCTTGAATTCTTTCCTTCTCTTGTTCTTCTTCTAATTTTCTTGTATGTTCCATCTGTTCGCTTTCCTCCTCAACTTTTTCTTGTTGTTCTTCCCTTTCCTTGATATCCAAAATAATGTCTTGAGAAGCCACAGGTTGACTCTCCATAGCAACTAGAGACAAATATGATACATTATCTCCCTTCTCTGATAAATTGGCTGGTTGGACATCTGAAGTCATGCTAAGAGGCCTTATACAGATCACTGGAATTGCATTCATAGACATAACTTTATTCATAAAATGAGGCTCAACTTGAATTTCTATAATATCTTCATTTCCACTGTCTCGTAGATCTCTTCCATATATTTTCTGGCCCTTAGAGTTTTCCAAATTGCATGACTCTGGAGTTGCATTTTCTTTTTTGTCCCTTTGCTGGAGTTCAGGTTGGCCTGCATTTGCCTTATTTCCATTGCAATCTTGCCAGCAGTCACCTTTTGTTGCTTTTATCAACTTCTCTTCTTCTTTGCATGTTGCTGCTCCTACTGTTGATTTCCATTTCTTTGAATCTTCTTCAAGATATCCAGCTTCTTGATCTACTTTAATTTTTAGTTCATTTTCGGTTGATAAGTGTGACGGTTGTTTAACATGCAGTCCCTCCCTGTTTTCTGGCTCATGCACTATTATCGTGCCCTCCAATTGACTCACAATCTCAGCAACACATTGCATTCCTTCTCTCCTTTTTTTGGAATCTGTGCACTTACTAGTTCCATTTTCCGTCTCCCCTGTCAATATACACGATCCATGAGGCACATGAATATTTGATTCTTCTTGTGCATCAGTTACACTGGCTGCTATCAACTTTTCCCCACCTTTACTAGGTTCAGGATCAATGTTATCAATATTGATTTCCTTCTCGTATTTTCCACCTTGAGGTTTAGCAGCTTCTGACTTCCCTTTCTCCTCTTTGCTCCCATTAATCTCCACAAACCTAAAAGAGTTTTCACCTTCAAGAGCTTCTACAGAAGCCTCCAATTTGCCTTTTACTCCTTTGTCATCACAACTATAGTGAAGCTTACTGTTGTCTGAAGGTTCCACTTTCTTTTCACTCCCTGCAAATAAAGAAGACTCACCTGCATGCAGTGTTTTAATCACTTCTCGATCATGGAGATTGTGAACCTCGGGTAGATCAACTTCTTCCACATAAGGATTATGAGCTTCTGGTTTAGCATTGTCTTCACTTCCACAAGCCACCTGAGCTACATTATCTTTTCTCAATTTCTTATTGCTTTCAATCTCAAAGGCCAGTGCATCTTTTTCACTCTCATTCTGTTTTACTTCACAGACCATTGTCATTATATTTGTTTTCTTCATGGAACCTTCCCTGTCAGTAACCTCTTCAGTCATTTTGTATTTCTCACTGTTTACCAGTTCATAGAATTCTTTATTTGTATTCCATTTCTCAGCTTTATCTGCTGATTTACCATGTAGTTTAGATGATCCTAGTCTAGTGTGTCCATCCTCTTCGGTTAATACAACATCTTCTTTGTTCTCTTCATAAAGTGGAGTCTGTTTTGCAGCACCCATGACATTTTTTGTCTCCAAAGCAACTAGCATGTTCTCAAGACCTTTTTGTCCTGTGAAAGGTTGACCCAGTTTTCGTTCTTTATGTTTTATGCTTTCATGGTGATCCAGCTTCTTGCTGTTCTGAAGGTTATCACGTTTTTTCTCCATCAACTCCTTTGCACTTCTTAGTTTTGCTTGAGCTAGCTCCATTGCTTCTTTCATAGCAGCAGCAGAAGCTGCAGCTGCTGAGCTAGCATCGACCTCCACATCAAAGAAACTAGAAGAGCTGTCCTTCACGTCCTCTTGATGAACATGGAAGTATTCTTCGTTGGCAACTGGTTTAGCTAAACTTGCTCCTTCCACACCAATTTTGGGACTTGATGATATCCTTGGTTTAGGATGTCCTTGCTTACCAAATAATCTAGGAGGTGGCCTTGATGGTGGTGGCACTCGCACTGGTTGTGTTCGAAGATTGATGTCCGAGACAGTCAGATACGTGATATCAGAGGACCATACATCCCCACTTGATATGGAACTGCTCAGAGAGAGTGAATGATAACTTGCATTTGCATGACCATTTTCCAAAACAGGATACTTATTGGTAGAGTGTCTCTGATCAGCTCTCGAGTAATTCTCTGAACTCCTTGAATTGTTACAAGAAAACATGGCTTGACTTTTATTTTGGTGTTTCCCATCATCTATTCCATCATTTAACATGCTACGGGGACCATCATCTCCAAAAATCCGGAAGGGTTTGCCCGTGTCAATAACAGAGCTCAATTCAGGATCATCATGAAGTTGAGTCGTATGCATTTTTCCATTCATCACACCCTCTTTACTTTCTTGGATAGTTTTGTTGTATAACACATTGAACTGCATGGAGACACTATCTGACGGGTTGGAATTTGAGGAGGGCACATCGCCTTCTTGACAAGCCATATGATCTCCGTTTGAATGTCTTGGGGGGAATTTGAATTCTTCCATTTCCTGCTGGTTGCAGGTTGCTTCCTCCAGAGTCCTTTTTGATGAATGAAATCAAGAAGAAAAATGTTTAATGATCATATCTTGGTATCCATAGGACTAACCAATTTATGCAAACAGAGATATTCACCATACATTCTTTTACATCCGAACCAGCAGAGACTAAATTAAAGGACAGAAGAGTCTGAACCCCTATTAGCAAAATGACACAACTTGTATTCCAATATTTTTATAAAAAAAAATCGCTACATCAAGTTCCTTGAGGAGATCAAATCACAATGTCCTTACTGTGCAATTTTAGCATACATCAAGATTGGTTTTGAATGATCAATATTTCAGGAAAATTACTATCCAGTCACAAGAACCTCCTAAAGCCACTTGCATTCATGAACATAGAAAAAAAAACTTACAGGTAACACAAAATCCGGAGCCAACTCCTCACTTAGAATGCACTAAAAGTGTTCCTCCAGATGTTTGGCAAAACATACCCATTCAACCCTGTGCCTTAATCATAAAGCATTAATACTTGGGCCGTAGGATTGAAGTGCCAATTTGTTTTTGCTAAAATAATTGATAAGTAGATCCAAGAACCAGAATTCTTTTCCAGTTACCAACATAGAAACGAATTTGCAAACTTGAACATACTACCACTAAAATAAACTGTTGGAAGCTGCACAAATAATCTAATTCATGCATGAATGCCATTTATTTTTTATTAGCAAGACCGATATATAGTAAATTCATCATGATACCAACAATGCAAGAGGAAAATATGCATATATCAGCGTTCTTTGAACACCATGGTGCCAGCAGCTTACCAAACTCTTGAAGGAATTGCCCTAAACCATCAAAGAAATTGATTTCGTTACTAAATACTTTTTCTTCCCTCTTGAACAGTTTATTCCATCAAGAGAAATGGATACGGATCCTTAGAAGGGAATTAAACCCAAGCATCCACCTACAGCATGAATTAAACTAGAAGCACAGACAGAACAAAAAATATTGGCTCCAGAGGCCTCTATAGTAATAAAACTAAGCTCATTCACCATTTGGCAACGAAGATTGGTAGATCTGTACAAGCAAAACGCATAAAGAAGGGAACATTTTGGGGTCAGCATCAAGTGATCATCTCAGAGAACTACCACCGCAACAAACGAAAGAGGAGCAGTGGGGGACCTTCAAACCCGTACCTCCCGTTCGTAGTCAGGGCCTCCTCCCTCTTCGGCGCCACAAACAACTCCTCGTACGGAGCCGCCAACTCTCCGCAGTCAAGTCCCCCGAAGACCTCGGAGTAGTCGAACCCGGCGCCGCGGTCGCAGCCGTCCACGGCCGGCGGGATGTCGAGGAACGGGATGGAGCACGTGCTGGCGAGGTCGCCGAAGATCTCGGCGTAGTCGTCCAGCCGCGTGGCGTAGGGGTACGCGAACCTCGGTGGCCCGCCGAACACGTCGGCGTAGGCGGAGTCCCCCGCTGCGCCCTTCTTGGAGACCGCGGCGCCCCCTCCTAGTCCTGCCCCACCCCGTCGTCGGCTCCGAGATCCCTCCATGGAAGAACACACACACACGCGCGCGCAGAGAGAGAGAGAGAGAGAGAGAGCACGGGACCAAGAAGGAGAAGCGTCTGGATTTAGGGCTTCATCGCAGTCTCCTCTTCCTCATTCTCTCCCGTTCGGCTCCGACCATCCCAAACAAGAGAGAGAGAGAGAGAGAGAGGAGAGAGAGAGACATGTGATGATGTGGTGAGCACTGGTGATGGGATGGGGGGCAGAGGAGGAAGCTGGAAATGGAGTGAGCTGGGGGGTCGATGGGAGTGACGACTGGGCGGCAGTCAGCAGCGGCGCCAGGCTTTTGCTGTCTTTGGCTTTTTATGCTTTTAAGAGGACGGAGAGGGGGACTGCTTTGGACCGCATCCTGTAATGGTAATTGGCGTTGATGTCAGATCTCAACCCAAAGAAACCATTAAACCCACTGGGTCCCACCCTAAAATGACACGTCATTTCCGTTAACCTCCCCAACCCCGCAACAACCAAAAAAAAGAAAGTTACGTGAACTAATTGGGTACATTTCACATATTCGAATTATTTTTCGGTGATTTAAGAACAATAATCGTCGACTTAACGCTTCACGTGCGTATAGTTACGCACGCAAATTTCGAAGAGGAGGCTCGCGGGACGTTCCTTTTCGACCCGATCTTGTGACGACCGCAGCAACTTTGGGTCCCCCCTGTACCCACCAATGGGTTTGGTGGAGCTCGTTCTGTTGGTTGTACGCTTACGGGGATGTGTATGACGCTTGGATTGATGTGATGATGACAGACATTGATGCTCACGGTGGATGCCTCGTCTACATTCTTTTATTAGAATTTCATATAATCTATAAAGAATATATATATATATATATATAAAAGAAATGTATCACGTGAAAATCACAAAAGTCCAATCGCAGTTTCGAAACCATCAATTTTAATTTCATAAAATATAGAATCGAAATCGAACTAATTCTAAACGATTTTTAATTTTGATCGAGAGTCATTAATTCTTGTTCTAATTTTAGAGTTATTATTATTTTTATTTGTTTATTATCAATATTATATATTTAATTTTTAACTCGGTTCTAAATCAAATTTGAATCGTCTGCTACAGTTTCAAGGCAGGGACAAAGAACAAACTATCCGGCTAGTTTTAATTCGGTTTGAAACTATAAAATCATCGATTGGTTCTAATTTTGATTTTGATTTTGATTCAGATCGTAACACAATAGGTTCATATAAATATATATTTTTTCAATAAATAAAAAAATGTATATTCATACATATATGACTATCATAAATGTCCATTCATAAAACTCAGACTAATTATTTTTTAATTACAAAAAAAAGCGGTTTATTTGATTTGAAGTACATACAAATGTAAAATATTATCAATTTTTATTATCACAGATAGCTGACTGCTATTATAATAAAATATTCATTGTTTGATTTGGTTGGCCCGTCAATCTCATATATGCAATTGATTTAGTTAAATGCTGATAGCTGCTTGCCATCATGCACTGTTTCCATTAATTCCCTTTTGATAGCACACCATCCACAAGCACAAGAACCTCTCATTCATTAATTATTTTTTTTTTTATAATGTTAAGTCTATTCTTATCGTCTTCTTTCATTATTATAAAAATTAGTTATATAATGAATTACATCCATTTTTCAGATTTAATTTTTTTTTTCTCTTCTTTAAATTCACATCACACCCTATGGATTATTTACGGTATTAGAGGAAAATGATATATCAAAAGAAAAGAAATTCAAAAAATTCATCCTTGAAATTATATATATTTTATAATGCAAACATTGTCTGGGGTGCCTCTCCTGACATCACATCACCCCTTTGCCCACGAGGTTGGACGGCGGCTACCTTTCGGCCACGAGCTGGCCCATGTCTTCGTCGCCTCTGTTTGCAGTCGACCTCGGCTGTTGCATGAACAGTGATTTTACGTGGGAAGAGGGGCGCAGCAGAAGCAATGGTCATGCCATGTTCGACGTGATGTGGCCGCGTGATCGATGGGGACGTCCGAGGAGGAGTTTGGTGGGCAGTGGAGATCACTCCTCTGCCTGCCTAACAACAGGAAAGAAGTGATGGCGCAAGCAATCATCTCGATATGCTGCTGGCTGGCATTCATCACTATCAGGTGCATCACAGTTCATGGCCAGTAAGATTCTCCCAGTCTATGGCCTTCGTTTCTATATGTTTTAGGGATTGCTTTTTGTTTGTACGCTTGCACTCGGAGGAGAGGAGACAGATCCTAATCCTTCGCCTAATAAAACATCATAATCTGAAACGAGAAGTGATCATTGGTTGACGCTAGCTTTCTATCCAAAGGAATGAGCATTAATGATCAATGGGAATGGTTATCTACTCTCACACACTGGAAAGTTGTCTTCCTTCAAGAAGGATGTGCACTGTGTGGAGTCGTAGTAGGTATATACGGCTTCAATGTTTGATGTGTCTTCCCCCCTTAAATCTCTTCTCCTTTTTTGTCTCTGGAAGTGACGGTGATGTGGCCTGGTTCCCCGTGATCATGAATCTGCTCAAGATCAGAGCGACAGAATTGAATTATGCTAAATATATTCTGATCAAGAACTTAACAAAATTATAATTAAGACAAAAATGATTCACTGTCCTAAGGCATATTCCGAACCTTTTTCGTGCAAATATTGATCATAAATTCATCCCAAGATACAATCAAAAGAATATTTAGATATATGCATCAATATGGGAATGAAGATACAACCAAAAAAAATATTTAGATACATGCATGAACATGTGAACGAAGAAGACCTTCAGACATAAAATTTTAGATTTTTTTTCCAACGATTCACACCTCAGCTGTTTGTTGATAAGCCATACAAATCAGTGCTGCTTGTGTTTGCAATGGGTGAATCTTGAAGACGACATGCAGAAAAAGGTACACACAGAAGCATCCCCTGAGCCTTTTTGTAGGGCACTTTTTATTCATACAAATCTTACATCACATCAACTGGAAGATGACTGGCCATTCTTAGCACGACATCATCCACAAACACCTGCGACACTCGCAGGACACCAAAACCCGCCAGCAAGCAAAGCATGCAATCAATCAAGCCCCTCCTCCTCCATCAAATTAGCATGGTGGAAGATCCATCGGCGGAGGTAGGATCGACTCCTCCGGCCCGTCTCCGTTCTCCACGACGAAAGCCATCTTTAGCCCCCAGCTCGTGTGGACTTCCAGATGACAGTGCATGAACCAAACCCCTGCGACCAGACAAGCTTCTTCAGCATGTGCCGAACTCAATCCCAGCTCAAATCGCTGCAAGAAAGAATGGTGATGACGATGATGATGTAAAGGAAGCATGAACCTAACCTGGATTGTCAGCTCTGAATCGGATTGCACTCCAACCTCCCGTGGGAACTCCGACCGTGTTCCTCTCCGGCGGGTCGATCAAGTTGAAGGTTTCCGGGTCCTTGGCGGGGTCGAAGTTTCCGATCCCGGTTCCGACGACGAAGAAGTTGTAGCCATGGAGGTGGAAGGGGTGCGATTCGACCATGAGGAGGTTGGTGTCTTGCAGCACCAGTTCGACGGTGGAGTTGAAGGCGATCCTGCTGAGCCTGGTTCCCAGCGATGTGCCGAGGTTCGCCGTGAGGGGCGTGCCGGTGTAATTGAACGAGGTGGGAGGCTTGTCGGGGAAGTCCAACCTAAACACTCCCTTCATGTCGTAGTAATGCGCTTGGAGCAGCGCGACTTGGGGCAACACGAAAGTGATGTTGTTCAACGACGCCGTGAGCCTGGTGCCGTTCAAACAAGTGGGACACGGATTCACCCCGAGTCCGATGGTGTAGAAGAGACGTCGATCGACGTCGAGGGGCACGCTTGCAGGATATCGTGGCGAGTTCAGGCTCCTGAGCTGGTCGCCGAAGCTGGCGACGAACGAGGTATCGTTTGGCGCAGGCAGCTGTGGCATGACGGGGACGACGGTCGTGGGGACTCCCCTGTACTGCAGGATCGCCGTCGCGGTCTTGTTGTCGACGGGAATGGGGATGTCCATGAAAGACCTGGTCGCCATGAAGTACCTGCCGGGAGCTTGGTCGGCTCGAACGAGGACGTTGGTCGTTTGACCTGGTGCAATGACCAGGGCGCTGGTGTTGAATGGCTTGCAGTAAACTGCGTCGATCTCCACCACCGTCATGCTGTGCCCGGCGATCGCGAAGAAGAGGTCGTCATTGAGGGCAGCGTTGATGATCCTGAGGAGGTATGTCTTGCCCGATTCGACTTCCAGGGCGTAGGTATCTGGAACATCATCATCATGCTCAGCAAGTGCTTCTCTGTCGGTGAAAGCAGAGGAATGTGATCTCTTACGCTTCTCCGGGCATGGGAAGAGAGGCCCTGGCTTCCCATTGATGGTATGAGCATCCGAAGTGTTGGGAGGCAATCCAAGTAAGTTTCCTTGCTGCTCCACCTTTTCCACATCGGCGTTCCACCATTCTCCTACAAATCCACAAGCTCAAATGTTGAATCTCTCTGCAACTGCGACCCATCATCGCTCGGCGTCTGTTCTCCACGACTCACCTAAGATCAGTTCGGTTTCTTGGTAGGGCTGAGGGAAGGGGTACGGAACTCCTTGCTCGGGCATGATCACGATGGCGCCGTGCACGGTGGCGCGCAACCAGAGGATGTGAGCGTGCCACCACAGCGTCCCTCTCTGGCCGGTCACGTTAAAGTGGTAGGTGTAGCTGCCGCCACTGCGAATGGGGCACTGTGTAACGTAAGCCGGCCCGTCCGCCCACCCATTTCGGAGCTGCTTCACCCCGTGCCTGCCCACCATGACCGTGCATGTTTAGATCTTGGAATCAGCGTGTGATGTGTTCGAGTCATGTACCAGTGGATGGTCATGTTGTACTGCGCGTAGTTGGTGACGTTAACGATCAGCCGATCTCCTTCCCGGGCGTAGATGGTAGGCCCGGGGAGCCGCCCGTTGACGGTGACGACCGGCTTCGCATGGCAGAGCCTGCTCACGTTGCTCACGACGACCTGAAGTAGCAGAAACCATGGACATGGGACAGAGAAAGATGAGATCTGTAACGTCGTGGAAGCAGAAGCACTACTCACATCAAACTGGTACTTCTTTGTGGCAGCTTCTGTCGGTACCGAAACAAACATGAGAAAGCCCAGGAGCACGATGACAATGGAAGCATGGAAACAACCCATCGTCTTCTTTCCTCTGTGTGTTCCTCGTCTTCAATGATGGTTTGTGTCGTGAGGTTGATGGATTCTTACGTGTGTGTATATATATACATATATAGAGGTGTAAGGTGAAGGGTTTGTGGCATCAGTAGGTTAAGGAAGGAAGAGTTGGTGAGAGAGGCTCGCCGATGCTTGGAAGCAAGACGGAGGAAGTTAAGCATAGTGAGACCATGAGAGGAGGCTATCCGGAGGTAAATATGGGATTCACCTGCAGCTTTGTCTTCAAGAAAAAGGGACAGTGGAGATTCTTGCTTCAAGAATTGTGCATGGGGAGGATACGGATGCACTTTTAGGAGACGACATTGAGTCACTTGGAAGAATTGATGTGTCCTAAGTAGTTGATATGTCAACTTAATGTGCTGTTCTATCCTTCATGTTTCATATTAAAGAGCGGGAAAACATGCAAGCAAATGAATCGAGTTGCTGGTTACGTGTCATACGATGATTAAAGGATCATAAAGTCAAACGAGAAAGCCCATTTATCATTGACTCCAGCCCAGTATTGGCCATCATCATCATCATCATCATTATTATTATTATTATTATTATTATTATTATTATTATTATTATTATTATAGAAACAGTATAATGAAAAATTTGAAATTAATAAAATAAATCCGTTGAATTAATATTTAATTTCCAAAGCAGCAGAAGTTGGTGCGTCGTACTGAAGCCTCATTAGCTGCTCTCAGATGATGGGAAGAGGACAAAGAGAAATCAATGATTGCTTCACCGTATAAAATGAGTTCGTACGAACGTAAACAGCGATATCACACGTATCACAGCAGCGTTCCGCTTGCTTCGAAGTGCGTAAGATGGCGACTTTCTGCAAGAATCGATTCTTTAGCTTGGACATCTATTCTTTGCCTTGGTCTCACTCAAAGAAGCACACCGGTAGACCAACACTCTTTGCCTACCCCCCACTCTTCCGAGTACTCCAGAGAAGGCAGCGAGCGAGTGGCGGACAGATGTCATCCCTGAAGCAGCCTACGATCGTCTACCCACAGTACATCGCAGCTCGGCATGGCTCCGGCTCCGGCTCCAAGAGCGGCTCTTTTGCGCCCGTCTTCATCGTGCTCACGGTGATCGCCGTCTTGGTGGCGGCCGCCTGCTACGTGGGTCAAGTCTTTGCTCGACGCTACCTCCGTCCCGTGTCGCGAATGGACCGAGCTCTGGAATCCAAAGGAGAAGACGGCATTCAGGTGAAGCCGGGCGCCGCGAGCGGCGGATCCCAAGGAGCCGATAATGCCAAGGACGAGGAGGTGGGTGGCAGTGGAGGTGGCACGGTCGATCCCGGCGCAGCTGGTGCGCCTTCTCCTTGATATGGGTCGGAGTCGCTCGTCGTCGTTGAAGCATTTCACCATCTTGTTTTGTTTCCACGTTTCTGCGTTTTGATCTGTCATGGATGCTGTCCTTTTTGCTTTGGGGAGTAGAGTGCGATCCACTGGCTTCGGTCATGAATCTAGGAATTTTATTTTACGTCCATTTGTGGTGGACAATGAGAATTCTTGCGCGGTTTCCAAGTAATTATTATTCGCAGTACCATGTGTTAACGCAATGTCCAATATAGATGCTGATTCAGATTTACTCCAGATCTTGCTCCGTATGTCTGCCTCGTTGTCGGGTAAAGAAAAAGTCCGAATTGAGTCATTCGATGCTTCATTTCTTGTTCGGAAGATTCAGTCAAATTACAAATTTATAGGGATGAAAGAATATTAGAATAATTCATATGACTAAGAATATAATACTTGAGGAATTTTTTTATAATATGATATGAGATCATCCAAATCGTAATTAAATATTGGAAATGATTATGTGTTTTCGCCAACTATGAATATTAGCATCAATCCTAAATACAAAGTAATGTTTAATTGAATTAGCTTTCCATTTGTATGTGTTAGGAAAAGCTATTATAGTGGAATAATTTTTTTCCCCATTTATGTATCAAAATAAGGTTCTTCATCAAAATATTAATTTGTTACTAAAAATAAATATTAACCAAAGTAATATAAACATTATAACAATAAATCAATCATAAAATGATACATTTAATTTTTATGTAAAAAACCCAATGTGGAAAAAACTATAGTACCGTAGTATATTTCAAACTTCTACAATTACTAATAATAGTAATATGTTTATAATAAGTCTTTTCCGGAATAACTAGAGTCTCACAATAACATCAACAACATATATCTTATCTCAACAATAACATATCATCATCACCATAGATGAATTTCACGAAAGAAAAATTTTAAGTCTCACAAAGTAGATATAACATAAAAGCATCTCAGAGAAGATAAATTGTAGATCGGTACGATTAAGATTTAAGAGCTTCTTATAAGGATTCTTCACACAAAATTTGAGACAAAACCGATGAAGTTTAGCCACTTAATCATCTAGCAAATGCCTCAAAATCTTAACTTTTTCTCTCCTTTTGTCTCAATGTTCCTTTTCTCTAGGTCACCATAGTTTCATCGCATGCCTCTTCTTGTCGCACACCCTTTGCTATACACGTCTCCACTATTTCTTTTTTTTAATACATCAGATTTGGGCTCAATGCCTAAATCAATTGGTCCAAGCCTACCTATGGGCTAGACCTAATAATTCTCTCCTTCCAACTCATATGGTGGGCTATACTAAGCTCGCTCTTCACCTATATGCTTCAAGTTTCTCCTTAGGCAAAGACTTTGCCAATATGTCTGATCTATTCTTATTAGTATGCATATTTTTCAAGTGCAATTCTTTCATCTCAAGCACATCATGAATCTAGTAATATCTTGCATCAATATACTTGAATTAAGAATGATATATTAAATTTTTTGAGAGGTGAATGACATTCTGACTATCACAGTAAATAGTATATCCTTTATGTTTCAAGCTCAATTCCTATAGAAACTTTTTTATTCATAAAGCTTCTTTGCAAGCTTCAGTAATTGATAAATATTTTGCTTGTGTGGTTGATAGAGCAACACAATTCTATAACTTAGATTGCCAAGAGATTGCTTCCCTTGCAAACGTTATCAAGAAACCCAAAGTGAACTTTTTGAAATCAGTATCACATGTCATGTCTACATGTGTGTATCCCTCTAGCACAGGTTCATCATTGCTAAAATATAAACATAACCTGGAATTACCTCATATCTTAATATCTATTTCGCTATTGCCCAATGTTTTTTACTAGGATAAGAGAGAAATCGACTTACAACTCCAACTGCATGAGCTATATCTAGCATAGTACAAACCATATCATATATCAAACTGCATATCGCAGATGAGTAAGACACTTTGGATATTTCTTTTTTTTTTTCTCACTTAAAAGATATTATTTCAAACTAAGCTTGAAATGATCTACAAGTGGAGAACAAGCTGCTTTAGCTTTACTCATGTTGAATTTTTCAATAACCTTTTCAATATAGGTGTCCTGAGATAGCTAAATCTTTTTAGTCTTCCTATAATGAAGAATCTTTATACCAAGTATTTGTTTTGTCGATCCTAAGTCTTTCATGGCAAATGATTTACTTAGCTCTCTTTTAAGCTTCTTAATTTTATCAGTATTATGGCTAATAATTAACATATCATCAATATATAGTAGGAGAATAATGAAATCATCATCTGAAAACTTTCTTGTAAATACATAATGATCAGATGTGGTTCTATTATACATTGGTTCATCATAAAAGAATCAAACTTCTTATACCATGGGTGCTTGTTTGAGTCCATATAAGATTTTCCTAAGCTTGTACACTAGATTTTCTTTTCCTTTGAATTTGAAACCTTATGGTTGCTCTATGTAAATTTTTTTTTCTAAGTCACAATAAAGAAATATAGTTTTTTACTCAACTTCTAAATTTAAACGAGCAGCCAAACTAAGAACAAGTCGAATAGAGGACATTTTCACTATAAGAGAATATATTTTTTTAAAGTTAATACATTTCTTTTGACTGAATCATTTCACGACTAATAGTACCTTGTATCTTTGTTAAGAGCTATTATTTTCAGTCTTCAATTTGTAAACTCATTTGTTCTTGAGAGCTTTCTTCCCTTTAGGCAACTTTACTAAGTCATAGGTGTGGTTCTCAAGCAAGGGTCTCATATCTTCTTGCATAGCTTTAACCCATTCTTTCTTGCGCTTATGTAGAATATCTTCTTAGTAAGTTTCTAGCTCTTCTCCGTTAGTAAGCATAACATATTTATGTGGAGGATATCTTGTAGATAATTGTCGCTCTCTTGTGGGTCTTCTTAATGAAATCTCAACTGGTGGTGGAGGTACTTGCTGACATTCTCAATTGTCACTCTCCCCCATCAATTGGTTCAACATCATCAATTGTTGGAGTATCATCATTAACATTCTCACCATATTGTTCTTGTTCATCTCCTCTATGATCATCATGAACTGCAGGTGGAGGGATTGGAACCAAACTCCAAGGAATATAAATAGAGGTTTTTGGTTTCTCAACATTGTCACCATCATCAAACAATTGGTCTTCAAGAAATACAACATCTTTGCTTCTAATAATGTTCTTCACTGGATCCCATAATTTGTATCCAAACTCTTTATGACCATATCCCAAGAAAATACATGCTTTTGCCTTATTATCAAACTTGGACATCTTATCTTTGAGAATATGAATAAATGCTTTGCACCTAAAGACTCTCAAGTGATTATAAGATATATCTTTTTTTTTCCATACTCTCTTTAGAATATTTCCATCGTCGGTAGTGTGGCGGTAGCCGCAACAAGCAAGGGGAGGAGGGGTTTAGGGACTTTTTCTGGGCAAAAGATAGTTTTGCCCCTTGAAATTTCAGAAATTCTAGATTTTATCATTTATCCAAATTATAAAAATATCCCTTATAATTCAAACATTTTTCTACATGTACTTGATTTTAGAAAATAATAATTAATTAAAAAGTTTAATTATTATTATTATTATTATTATTATTATCTAGTAGTCCTATATGATGATGATGGATACATGTGATGTATGATATATGGACAGATGATCATGGACCGTGTGATATGTGTGTACTTGTGATTATTATTGTTGGGGCCTGCGAGCCTCCATTTTATTTTTTGTTTATTGTCAGACCTGGATGCTTATGATTAAGTTGTAATCATATGAGGGGATGCAGTATGAGCATAGAAGCTATAGTAGGACTCACAAGACGGACGATCGTGATGCATGAAGATGCGTCGAGATGCCGACAAAACCGACGAGGACGAGATATATGATCATAGGGCATAGAGATGCACCGTTACACACAAATCTTGATGTGAGTGATTAGGCAAACTGGCTCGAGACTGATCATATTAGGTTGTGGTTCATGATCATCTGGTGTGATTGCTCATGTGATGTATGATTGCTTATATACCTACTATATATATATATATATATATATATATATATATATATATATATATATATATATATATATATATATATATATATATATATATATATATATATAATGCGATGTAGATATATATTAAATATGTATGTGTGTAACATGTCATATTAAGATACCAAATTAAAATCTTCTCTCTCGATAAATATTAAGTCAGTAAATATGATACAATTAGATTGACCTACATGGCCTTCCATCGTTATAGGTAGGGATCGATTCCCGATGTAGGTTGAGTTGGTCGAGTCTCTCGAGACTCGTATATATCGCGATTCACTATCTTGCTTATGGTATAGAGATGTCACTAGTGACTTGAGGACATGGTATAGAGATGTCACTAGTGACCTGAGGACATGGTATAGAGATGTCACTGGTGACCTGAGGACATGGTATGCTTGGTTGAGTCCCTTGAGGGCATATCATCGAATTAGACTCATCTTGTAACGATGATGTTGACTTAACCGAACATCATGGTTGGTTGAGTCTCTCAAGACCATGGTGATTCAGAGGCTGAATAAGACGAGAATCACACGGAGTTATGTGATGAAAAATCTTGGGGGCGACATCATATGCGTAACGGAAGAACAAGAAAACAAAATCCTCGATTCCCAAAGAGATGTCCGTCGTCGTGCGAAGATTGGTACGCAAAATCCGCGAAACTTAAAACTACGTATAGAGTAGATTGTGTTACCTAGGGAGATCGTATATCCCTATTTCCTTGCAGATCCTTAGGAGAGGGTGAAGGAGGTCAAGCGTCCTCCTCTCTAGTAGTGATCCACACAGTAGGGTTACGACGACGCTCCTCAAAACTCCAGGCCTGCTTTGAGGTGGAGAGGGAGAGGAGAATAGGAAAGACAAGCAAAGGCTCTAGCCTATGAGGCTCTAAATCCCTCATATTTATAGAGATCCCCTGTTAAACCCTAATGGGTCCTCCCCTAGTGGGTATTAGATCTGCATCCAATAAGACAAGGGCTCCGTCGGATATCTCATATTCGAACCTCTACTCATCACAATGCCTACCATATGTGTGTGACCCTCTAGGCCCAATATTGAGCTAGCCGTGAGTCATACCTGTCAGAACTCCTTCTAACTCAGTGAATTATTATCTTTGTAATAATTCACTCGACTCATCGACTACGGATGTACTAGGCCACTACGCCATAGTCCCTAGACGATACAGGGGAATCCAATCCATTGGACCTGTCTGTCCTCAGTTATCGTATACCTATAGTCCCTCATCCCTCTAATATCCCAGAGACTGTATATCAAGCATAGTGCTGTCAGACCCATACGGTTTCTACTCGAGTCTCGCTCTAATCGGATTCTCCTGGAGAACTCTTTCTCTCTCAACCTGAATGACCCTAGCTAGGGATTTGTTTGAGCAAGAACACATGGGATATTCCTCTCATGACGCCGAGAGTGGATGATCCTCTATCGACACTCAATAGCCCTCGTAAGGTCGACTACCACTCCAAATGACCAGCTGTACTAGATCTAGGACAACCAAACCTATAAGTCTGGTATCAAAGAGTGGAGCACTCATACAGGACATCCTTGGTGTCTCAAGTCTAAGGACCAAATACACCACTAGGACTACAGAATCGTTGTCTGACAATAAGGCATCATCAACCATCCAGCATTCTGTAAGCGGATTCAATCAGTGAACTCATTCTCCAATGAGCACCTGTACTGTATCCCTAGTGTCCCTACACGAGCAGCTATGAGATTAGCTGCATCCATCTCATCACGATCCGATTCCCATTGCACAAATCCAAGGACATCACAATATATATATGCTTATATGCAATAGTTATAAAGTGATATACGCCAAAATATAATAAGCAAAAAGATTCTGTGTCAAGTCACACGTGCCATCACTCACATGATTGGCTTGCTGGGCACCTATGACTAGCATTATGATCGGCAAGAGTTGCCTACCTTTTGGGCTTAGTGTGATTAGTCGAGTCCCTCGAGGTTATACTGAGATGTTGATTGGATCCCGATCCCCACTAGAAGTCTGTCGGAGACTTCCGTTTCACGTGCTGAGGGTGTCATGTGACTCACTTGTAAAATAGTGGGAGCATATTAAGATAGAAGTCTATATCTTGATTGTTTATTTTTTTTACAAAATCTATATATTATTTATTTCTGTTACATCTTGATTTTCAAAAAATGTTGCTTTCAAATCCCTTACTTGGCATACTTGATGTCAACTATCTCACTAGTCCGAATTATACAAAGTGGCTCCGTAACTTAAGAATTGTTCTTATGGTGGAGAAAATCGCATACGTGCTTGATACAATGATGCCTATCCTCGAGGAAGGGACAAGCAAGGATGAAATTGCTCACTACGTAAAGTACATATATGAGCTCAGTATTATATGATGGGCTCCAAGACTCTTAAGCTACAGAGACAATATGAAAAGATGGATGCTAGATCTATTCTCCTTTATGTCCGCAAACTATTTGAGGAACAGGGAAGGACTCAACGATATGAGATATCCAAGAGTATCTTCCACGCTAGGATGACTAAGGGAACACCAGTTCAGAACCATGTCCTAAAGATGATTGAGTGGATAGAGAAACTCACAGGTCTTGGAATGGTCGTAGAGAATAACCTATGTATGTATCTTATGCTTCAGCCCATACCAGATTTCTTTTCATAGTTCATAATGAATTTTAGTATGAACAAATTTGAGGTGACTCTTACTAAGCTCCTCAATATATTGAGGGAGGCAAAGAGCACTATCAAGAAAGAGAAGCCAGTTCTCTATATTAGTGAGACCAGAAAGAATCGAAAAACAGAAAAGTTCCTTAAGAAGGGCAAGGGCAAGGGTAGACCGGGCAAAGCAAAGGTTGCTAAGAAAGATCCTAGCAAAGGACAAAGGCCAGTGCTTCCACTACGACAAAGATGGGTACTAGAAGAGAAACTGCAAAGTGTACTTTTCAAAGAGGGCGAAACAGAAGCTTGAAGAAGCTTCAAGTATATTCATGATCAATCTCTAGTTGTTAGATTTTTATGATAGTGCATGGGTATTGGATACCGATAGTGCTTATCATATCTATAATTTGTTATAGATTTTAGCAAAGCCTAGGAGATTAGCAAGAGGAATACTATATAATGATTTGTTTATGCTAGATACTGCTCTATATATAATGAATGTAAATGTAACCGAGAGGAAACGAAATGAGGTGAACAATGCCTAATTGTAGCATTGTAGGCTAAGTGACATCCATAAGAGAAGGATCTAAAAGTTGCCAAAGGATAGATATCTAGATCCATTTGACTACGAGTCATATGCAACTTTTGAATCTTGCCTTCGTGAAAAACTAACCAATTCTCCTTTTAGTAGAACCGGAGAGAGAATCACTAAGCTACTGGAACTCATATATAGTAATGTATATGGACCCATATCAACTCATGCCATTGGTGGTTACTCCTACTTCATTACCTTTATTGATAATTTCTCAAGGTATGGACATGTGTACTTAATGAAGTACAAGTCCAAGACCTTTAAGAAATTCAGAGAGTATAAGAATGAAGTAGAGAACCAGACTGGAAAGAGTATCAAGACTCTTCGATCAGATCGATAAGGTAAGTACTCGAGTATAGAATTCACCCAATTCCTTAAAGATTATGAGATTTTATCCCAATGGACACTTTCTTATATACCTTAACTCAATGGTGTATTTGAAAGGAGGAATCATACATTATTAGATATAGTGCGGTTCATGATGAGTTTCACTGACCTACCCATATGATTATGGGGATACGCCATAGAGACCACAACTTACCTTTTGAATAGAGTTCCAATTAAGTCGGTAGTGTCTATACTAGATGAGGCATGGAAAGAAAAAAAAACCCAATCTTAAGGTTGTTAAGATTTGGGGCTACCCTACCCACATTAAAAAATACAACCCCGATAAGTTGGAATCGAAGACGGAGCGGTGCAAGTTTGTGGGATACCCCAAGGAAATTTATGAGTATTATTTCTATCATCACGAGGATCAAAAGATCTTTGTAGCCAAGAGAGCGGTGTTCCTTGAGAAGGAACACATTCTTGGCGGAGATAGTGGGAGCGTGATAAAGTTGAGCGAGGTTGAAGAACGTAGCTCAAGCATCACACCACAACTTGAGTCTATTTAGGTATCTAGCACACAAGTTCTGACTTTATGTAGATTCGATAGAGCATCCCATCCTTATGAGAGATATGTGGGACATATTAGAGGAGAGGATGTTGAGGATATTGATCCTTAGACCTACGAGGAGGCTATTATGAGTATAGACTCCGAGAAGTGACCAGAAGCCATGAATTCTAAGATAGATTCCATGTACTCCAATAAGGTTTGAAACCTAGTTTATGCAGTCGAAGGTATTATACCCATTTATTGCAAGTGGATCTTTAAGAAGAAGATCGAAATAGATAGAAATGTAGAGACCTATAAAGCAAGGCTAGTGGCTAAAGGGTATCGTGAAAGACAAGATATTGACTATGACGAAACCTTCTCACTCGTAGCCATGCTAAAATCCATCTGAATTTTATTGGCTATTGCAACACACTATGATTATGAAATCTGGTAAATGGATATAAAAATTACATTCTTCGATAACAACCTTGAGGATATGTATATGATACAGCCTGAGGGATTCGTGTCCAAGGACTACCGATATAAGGTGTGTATGTTACGTATGTCCATTTATAGACTAAAGCAAGCTTTCCAAAGTTAGAACATAAGATTTGATGAGGCAATCACATCTTATGACTTCGTTAAAAATGAAGATGAGCCTTGTGTGTACATGAAGATAAGTGTGAGCACTATCACCTTCTTGGTGTTATATGTGAATGATATCCTAATCGTCGGGAATGATGTAGGAATACTATCCATAGTAAATGCTTGGTTATCTAGATACTTCTCCATGAAAGATTTAGGGGAAGCATCGTATATTTTGTGGATTCAGATCTATAGAGATAGATATAAAGGAAGCTTGGCTTATCCCAGTCCAGTTACATAGACACTATTGACAAAAGATTTAACATAAAAAATTTCAAGAGAGGTCTCATATCGATGAGACATGAGTTATCACTTTCTAAGAATATGCCCCAAAGACTCCTAAAAAAAGGACGAACATGGATAGGATATCATATACCTCATTGATTGGGTCTTTTCGCTATATACCAAGTCTGATATAGTGCATGCTCTAAGTGTCACGAGCAAGTATCAAGCGGATCCAAGCTTGGAGCACTGAAAAATAGTAAAGTGTATCCTTAAGTACTTAAGAAGAACTAAGGATCTTTTACTGGTATATGGAGATAGTAGCCTCAAGGTTGAAGGCTACATAGACTCAAGTTTTCAATCCAATGTCGATGATAACAAGTCAAATTTAGGGTATGTGTATGCCTTGAATGGAGGAGCAGTGTGTTGGAAGAGTTCCAAGTAAGATACTATTACTGACTCGATCACAAAGGCAGAGTACATTGCTACAATAGAGGCAACAAAGGAGAGAGTATAGATGAAGAAGTTGTTCACAGATCTGGGAGTCGTGTCAGGTGGCGAGGAGTTGATTCCCTTATATTACGATAACAACGTGGCGATTGGTCAAACACAGGAACCTAAGTCTCATCAGAAGTGTTTTGAGGAGGTTCCAGCTTGTTATAGAAATTGTGACACGAGGAGATGTAGCAGTGAAAAAAGTTCCATCCGAAGAGTCTCATATTGTCTTTGAGCGTCACAAGGGTCTGATGTGGATCAGACACATAGGTGATTGGCTTTAGGTCAAGTGAGAGATTGCTAGTTATAGGTGCCCTGCAAGCTAATCATATGAGTGATGACACGTGTGACTTGACACATAGTCTTTTTGCTTATTATTATTATTTGGCATTTTATCACTTTATATTGCTTGTTACACACACACACACACACACACACACACACACACACACACACACACACACATATATATATATACACACACACATTGTGATGTCTATGTATTTGTACAATGGGAATCAGATGGTGATGAGATAATGATAATAAGACCAATTCACCTTTAAACACAGATCCTAAATAATCCCGGTTATAAGTTACTCGAGAGGGACATCGAGATAACTGGATAGACTGGTGTGCTATATACCCATCCATATGATGGATGCAACTGGTCTCACAACTATTCGTATGTGGACACTAGGGATACAATACAGGTGCTCATTGGAGAATGAGTTCACTGATTGATCCACTTACGGAATGCTGGATGGTTGATGATGCCTTATTGCTAGACAGTAATTCCGTAGTTCCAATGATGTATATGGTCCTTAGACTTGAGACACAAAGGATGTTTTGTATGAGTACTTCATTCTTTGATACCAGACTTATAGGTTTGGAGGTTTCAGATCTAGCACAACCGGCCATCGGGAGTGGTAGCCAACCTTATGAGGACTATTGAGTATTGATAGAGGAGCCACTCCTAGTGTCATGAGAGGAATATCTCATATGTTCTTGCTAAGATAAATCCCTAGCTAAGGTCATACGGATTGAGTGAGAAAGAGTTCTTTGGGAGAATCCGATTAGAGTGAGACTCGAGCAAAAACCGTATGAGTCTGACAGCACCATACCTAGTATACAATCTTTAGGATATTAGATGGACAAGATACTATGTATACATAGTAACTGAGGATAGACAGTTCAAATGGATTGGATTCTCCTGTATCGTCTGGGGATTATGCCGTAGTGGCATAGTACGCCCGCAGTTGATGAGTCGGGTTGATTATTATAGAGATAATAATTCACTGAAAGAGTTCTGACATGTATGACTACTCATGGCCGGCTCGATATTGGGCCTAGAGGGTCACACACATATGGTAAGCGTTGCGATGAGTAGTGGTTTGGATATGATGTTGGGAAATTCTTGGGGGCGACATCACATGCGCAGCGGAAGAATAGAAAAATAAAATCCCCAATTTCTCAAGAAATGTTCATTGTCATGCGAAGATTGATGCATAAAATCCACGAAACTTAAAACTGCGTATAAGATAAATTGTGTTACATTAGGAGATCGTATATCTTTGAATCCCTACATATCTCTAGGAGAGGGTGAAGGAGACCAAGCGACCTCATCTCTAGCGGTGATCCACACAATAGGGCTGCGACAATTATCCTTAAAACTCCAAGCATGCTTTGAGGTGGAGAGGGGGAGGAGAATAGGAGAGGCAAGCAAAAGGCTCTAGCCTATGAACCACTAATTCCCTCCTATTTAGAGAGGTCCCCTATCAACTTAACCCTAATGGATCCTCCCATATTGGGTATTGAATCTCCATCCAACTACTAAAGCCTCTTAGATTAATGGATCTCTATCCAATAATATCTCATGGGTGCTTATTGGATCTCGTTCATAGGATTCAATAATTCAGTGGCTTATTGGATATTCAATAAGATAGAAGCTCCGACGAATATCTCAAATCTGAACCTCTACTCATCGCAATGCCTACCATATGTGTGTGACTCTCTAGGCCTAATATCGAGTTGGCCGTGAGTCATACCTATCAAAACTCCTTCTGGCTCAGTGAATTATTATCTTCATAATAATTCACTCAACTCATCGACTACAGACGTACTAGGCCACTACACCGTAGTCCCCAGATGATATAGGGGAATCCAATCCATTGGACATGTCTGTCCTTAGTTACCGTATATCTCTAATCCCCCATTCATCTAATATCATAAAGACCGTATACCAAGCATGGTGTTGTCAAACCCATACGATTTCTATTCAAGTCTTACTCTAATCGGATTCTCTCGGAGAACTCTTTCTCTCGCAATCTGAATGACCCTAGCTAGGGATTTGTTTGAGCAAGAATACATGGGACATTCCTCTCATGACACCAAGAGTGGATGATCCTCTATCGACACTCAATAGCCCTCGTAAGGTTGACTGTCACTCCCGATGACCGGTTGTGATAGATCTGGGATATCTAAACCTATAAGCCTGGTATTAAAGAGTGAAGCACTCATATAGGATATCCTTGGTGTCTCAAGTCTAAGGACCAGATATACCATTGGGACTACAAAATCACTATATGACAATAAGGCATCATCAACCATTCAGCATTTCATAAGCAAATCAATCAGTGAACTCATTCCATAATGAACACCTATCTTGTATCCCTAGTGTTCCCACATGAGTAGCTATGAGACCAGCTGCATCTATCATATGAACAAATATACAATACACCAGTCTGTCCAGTCATCTTGATGTCCCTCTCGAGTAACCTATGACCGAGATTATTTAGGATCTGTGTTTAAAGGCAAATCGATCTCATTATCGTGATCTCATCACGATCTGATTCCCATTGCACATATCTAAGGACATCACAATATATATATGCATATATGTAATAGTTAATATAAAATAATAATACCAAAATATAATAAGTAAAAAGATTACGTGTCAAGTCACATGTGCCATCACTCACATGATTGGCTTACAGGATATATATAACTAGCATATGAGATATCCGCCGGAGCCCCTATCTTATTGGATATCCAATAAGCCCTTGAATTATTGGATCCTATGGATGAGATTCAATAAGAGCCAATGAGAGATTATTGGATAGAGATCCACTAATCTAAGAGGCTTAGGTAGTTGGATGGAGATCCAATACCCAATAGGGCAAGATCCATTAGGGTTAAGTTGACAGGAGACCTCTATAAATAGGAGGGAACTAATGGTTCATAAGCTAGAACTTTTTATATTGCCTCTCCTATTCTCCTCCCCTTCTTATCCTCAGATAATAAGCCTGGAGTTTTGAGGAGCATCAATGCAGTCATACTTTGTGGATCATCACTAGAGATGAGGACGCTTGACCTCCTTCACCCTCTCCTAGATATCTACAAGGATTTAGGGATATACGATTTCCTTAAGTAACACAATCTTTCATATTTGTAGTTTTAAGTTTCACGATTTTTACGCACCAATCTTCACATGACAACGACTATGTATTTGAGAAATTGAAGATTTTATTTTTAATGTTCTTCCGTTGCGCATGTGATGTCACCCATAGATTTCTCTACATGTTTCTCATTCTAACATTACCAAAATCACCTATAGTATAAGATATGAATAAATCACTATAAGAAGTAATATAAAATGAAACACCATAGTCAATTACTCAGTTATTGTCCCGAGGTTTAATTGACACATCCGTCATCACAAACAATAACGATATCACCTTCAACAACAACTATATTGGTTTCTTTCTCTTTTTTCTTCATTTCATTCTGTTCTTGCTTCCAAAACCTACACTCTTTTATTTATTTGACTTGGCCTATTACAATGGAAACACTTGATTTTTCTTCTAGACTTAGATCTTCCTCTATAACTATGTGGATTTCTACTATGACTTCTTCCCTGTCTTTCTTATTTTTCAATAACAAGTGCACTAGAAGAAGACTCTTTCTGATCTTTCCTTCTGGCATATTGATTTAGCAAATTATCATTGACCATATCTATAGTTAGAGTCCCCTCGAGTGGGGAGTTACAAATTATCATAAAATACGTTTCCCAACTTCTCGATAAAGAGTTGAAAAGTTATAATCCTTGCATCTCATTATCTATATATATTTTCATAGCAACCAACTTGTTTGTAAGACTCTGAAATAAGTTTATGTGCTTAATAATGTTACTATCATATTTATACTTCTAATTGATAAACCTTATGAGGAGAGAAATTTTATTTCTCATTGTCTTTTTTGCAAAGAAATTTTCTAACCTTTGCCAAACAATATCAACTCTACTTTCATCAGAAATATGCTCATGCAAATTTACATCCATCAATATTCTAATATAGGCAATAGCTTTTCTATGTTAAACCTCTCATTCCTTGTCTTCCATAGTAGAAGATTTTTCTTTAACTTTAATGAACTTATATAAATTTTTATGATAGAGCAAATCTTCCATTATACGCCTCAAAGTGAAATAATTTGATGAGTTTAATTTAATCATATCATTTGACTTTTTTATTTTAATCACACAAGAAAAACAAGCACCAAATAACCTAATACTATAATACCATTTATTAGGAAAAACTATTATAGTGGAATAATTCTTTTCCCTCTTTTTGTATCAAAATGAGATTCCTTACCAAAATGTCAACTTATTACCAAAAATAAATATTAACCAAAGCAACATAAATAAACAATAGGACAATGAATCATAAAGTGAGATATCAAATTTTTATTTGGAAAACTCAATGCGAAAAAAATCATGGGACCGTAATACACTTCAAACTTCCGCTATCACCAATAATGATAACATGTTTATAATAAGTCTTCTCCAAAATAATTAGAGGATTACAATAATATCAACAACATATATCTTGGCTTAACAATAATATATGAAAATTTTAAACCTTACAAGGTGGGTATAACAGAAAAGTATCTTAGAGAGGATAAATTATAGATTGGTACCATTAAGATTGTAAAGCTTATTACAATAATTCTTAACTTGAGATATAAAATTTTAGCTATAAAATTTAATCGCTTGATTATGTAGCAAAAGCCTCAAATCTTAACTTTATCTCTTTGTTTCTCTCTATGTTCTTTTGTTAGGACTCCAGCTAAGAGAGTCCTAATTAAGAGGGACATTCATGTAAAACCTACCTAAGCCGACCTCTTTTAAAGAGGTGAAGAGGCCGACTAGGGTTAGGAGGTTATTTCTTAGAGAAGAATTAGGAGTTGTAAAAGAATAGGAGTCTTGAGTAGGAGTCATATTAGGAGTTAGGGTTTAGAAGCCCTATAAATAGGCATGTATTCCTCCTCTTTTGATAAGCAATAGATGAATCTTTTATGCATCCTTTGAGCAGTAACATGGAGGGAGGAACCCCTATAGAGTTCCAAGGAGGTCGATCCCCTAAAGAGATCAACCCCAAGTTTAGAATCTGCAAGGGTTCTAACACTTGGTATCAGAGCATCATTCTTGGCATCTCGCTTCCCTTCCACAGCCATCCATCAACCTTCCACAACCGCCCAAAGCAATTCCCACAATTGCTTAAAAGATCGTCGCCAAATTCCGTCGTCATCTCCACCACCGCGGATGATCCTTTGATCTCCCCATAAATTACAATAGGTTCTGGTTTCCTACCTTACTGCTGCTGCAATTTAGTTGTCCTTATTCAAAAATCCCAAAAAAATTGTTTCTATATTGCTGCATAAACTTTTCGTCACAAAGTTTTCATCTATACGACGAAAGATACATTGTAGAATTCCAACCGCATAGCACTGTCTGTTTGATCTTGCTACCATGTTTTTTCTATCCAAATTTCTATAAAATTTTTATGACATTTTTGACACTTCCTAACAGCAGATTTCCCTTTAGTTTTGTCAAAAAATTCTCAATATAAACTATTGATCTTTTACGTCTAATATGCTATACTTGAAAATCTGCATTGTAAAATTTCAGCCACATAGTACTGTTTGTTTGATCTTGATACTATATTTTTTCTGTCCAAATCTCTACAAAATTTTTATAATAGCTTTGACATTTTCTAATAGTAGACTTTCCTTGGTTTTGTCAAAAAAATCTCAATATAACTACTGATCTTTTACGTCCAATCTGATATACTTGAAAATCTGTGCTATAGAAAATTTCAGTCGCATATTGTTGCCTTAACCCATCTATTTGCAATCTTTTCTGAACAAAATTTCTTAGATACTTCATAGATCATCTTGGCTTCCATCTAAGATTGATCTACTGAGAAGTTCATCTCTAAAAACGATTTTGTGTTACTGCAAATTTTCATCCCAAGCCGTTGAAAATTTTCGACGAAAATTCTGCTATCGCAACTTGCACCAATTTCCTTGCTATTATACTACCGAAATTTTCTTGATTAAATTAGACATCCTTGCTGTCATATAAACTGTGATTTTGCTATCAATTCCCTCCTCAATTCTCTTAAGTTTTTGGTGGAAATTTCATCGAGAAATCACTGTTTCTTCGACGACAATTCTGCTCTTACAAGCCCTAAAACTCCACCAAACCACACCCTTAAACTGCACCCAAAATAGCCACAAAAGAAGCCTAAACCGTAGCCTACATCCACCAATCCATCAACCCTTTCGACTATCACCTCTCTCAACAAATACATGCCTTTAACCCGACAACAAAAGAGAGATCTTAACATCACAGATTTGGCGGCATATGCTATGGCATCTGAGGAGGTAATCAATGCTAAATTCAAAGCCTCAAAGCCTTCGAGGTGCGAATGGAGGATAAGATTCGGACGCTCTTTACCGAACTCAGATTGGGCCGACCACTAAGCCCGAAGAAATCACATCAAGGAGAGAGCTTTGTCCAATCGCACCAAGCCCGAAGATATGACTTCCAAGAGAGGGGAAGCTCTATGATCGACTATCCATGCATGAGAGTGGACTTCCCTAGATGGGAAGAAGGAGACCCAATTGGTTGGATCTCGCGTGCGGAGCGATATTTTCGGTACCACAAAACCGTAATTGCATCTATGGTGAAAATTGTAGCTATACATCTTAAAAGGGATGTCATACAATGGTTTGACTAGTTTGAATACACTCATGGAGTCCTCTCATGGCGACAATTCAACGAAGGACTACTGATCCGCTTCAGACCAACCGATTACGAGAATATTGACGGACAACTAGCAAAGATCCGACAAACCTCTACCATTCAGGAGTACCAAACCAGGTTTGAAAGGTTATCTAATCAAACTCGTGATTGGTCTCAAAAACAGCTATTGAGGACCTTCATTGAGGGCTTGAAGCCGGAGATCTGAGGAGAAGTTAAAGTGCGACAACCGTACACGCTTATGGCAGCCATCTCTTTCGCACGACATCAAGAGGAGCAATTAAACCATGAAGCTCAGAGGACTAGGGTCACTCCTCAACCAACAATATTGAAGCCCTCAATCCCCCCTACTGTCAACCAAGTACCAAAGAGGTTAACAAGAGAAGAGCTTCGAGAGCGATATACAAAGGGGTTATGTTGGCATTGTGACGAGCCGTGGAGCCGTGAGCATCACTGTAGTAAAGGGAGACTTCTTATGATTGAACCAATAGAAGAAGAGGTCATTGAACATCCAGAAGAGAGCCTTGAACATGAAGAAGAAGATGCAGAAGAAGAGCCAAAACCGACTGAAGTTACGGTACATGCACTAGCCGGCTACTTAAACCCGCAAACGATGAAAGTTGGAGGCCTTCTTAAACAACAACTGATCACTGTTCTCATCGACACGGGCAGTACTAATAACTTTCTAAATAGTAAGGTTACTGTCCAGATGACCTTACCTATCAAGAATTGCAGTAGGTTTGACGTTAAGGTCGCCGATGGATGGATTTTGAAGTATGATCGTAGGTGCTCGCAAGTGAAACTATTGCTGATCATGAGGCCTTACCAAGAGATAATTACATATTTCTTCCTTCTCCCTCTTGATGATCATGAGGCCATGCTCAAAATTAAATAGTTGACGATATTAGGTGATGTTTCTTGAAATTTTATGCAACTAATTATGAAATTTTACAGTGAGGAGAAACATGTGATATTGCGCGGAAAACGTAGGGGCGACGTAACGAAGATTTGCACACAACAAATGGAGAAAGTTTTACATAAAGCATGCAGTGGCTTTTTTGTTGGGAAATCATGGGGGCGACATCATATGCGCAGCGGAAGATCAAGAAAACAAAAATCCCCGATTCCCAAAAAGATGTTCGTCGTCATGCGAAGTTTGGTGCGCAAAAAATCCGCAAAACATAAAATTACGTATAGAGATTGTGTTACCTAGGGAGATCGTATATCCCTGTTTCCTTGCAGATCCTTAGGAGAGGGTGAAGGAGGTCAAGCGTCCTCCTCTCTAGCGGTGATCCACACAGCAGGGTTGCGACGACGCTCCTCAAAACTCCAGGCCTACTCTGAGTTGGAGAGGGCGAGGAGAATAGGAAAGGCAAGCAAAGACTCTAGCCTATGAGGCTGTGAATCCCTCCTATTTATAGAGATCCCGTGTCAAACCCTAATGGGTCCTTCCCTAGTGGGTATTGGATCTGCATCCAATAAGACAAGGGCTCCGTCGGATATCTCATATCCGAACCTCTACTCATCGCAATGCCTACCATATGTGTGTGACCCTCTAGGCCCAATATCGAGCTGGCCGTGAGTCATACCTGTCAGAACTCCTTCTAACTCAGTGAATTATTATCTCTGTAATAATTCACTCGACTCATCGACTACGGACGTACTAGGCCACTACGCCGTAGTCCCCAGACGATACAGGGGAATCCAATCCATTGGACCTATCTGTCCTCAGTATGGATATGTGTACTTAATGAAGTACAAGTCCGAGGCCTTTGAGAAATTCAGAGAGTATAAGAATGAGGTGGAGAATCAGACTGGAAAGAGTATCAAAACTCTTCGATCAGATCGAGGAGGTGAATACTTAAGTACAGAGTTTACTCAGTTCCTCAAGGACCATGGGATATTATCCCAATGGACACCTCCTTATACACCTCAGCTCAATGGTGTCTCTGAAAGGAGAAATCATACATTATTAGATATGGTACGGTCCATGATGAGTTTCGTTGACCTACCCATCTCATTCTGGGGATATGCCCTAGAAACCGCAGCTTACCTTCTGAACAGAGTTCCAACTAAGTCGGTAGTGTCTACACCATATGAGATATGGAAAGGGAAGAAGCATGAGATAAAGGTTGTTAAGATTTGGGGTTGCCCTGCCCATGTTAGAAGACACAACCCCGATAAGTTAGAATCAAGGACAGAGCGATGCAAATTTGTGGGATACCCCAAGGAAACTTATGGGTATTATTTCTATCATCTCGAGGACCAAAAGGTCTTTGTAGCTAAGAGAGCAGTGTTCCTTGAGAAGGAACACATTCTTGACGGAGACAGTGGGAGAATGATAGAATTGAGCGAGGTTGAAGAACCAAGCTCAAGCACCACTCTACAGCCCGAGTCTGTTCAGGTACCTAATACACAAGTATCAACTTTACGCAGGTCTGATAGAGTATCCCATCCTCTTGAGAGATATGTGGGACATATTAGAGCAGAGGATGTAGAGGATATTGATCCTCAGACCTACGAGGAGGCTATTATGAGTATAGACTCCGGGAAGTGGAAAGAAACCATGAATTCTGAGATGGATTCTATGTACTCCAATAAGGTTTGGAACCTAGTTGATGCGCCCGAAGGTATTGTACCCATCGGTTGCAAGTGGATCTTTAAGAAAAAGATCGGAGTAGATGGAAAGGTAGAGACTTATAAAGCAAGGCTAGTGGCTAAGGGGTATCGTCAAAGGCAAGGTGTTGACTACGACGAAACTTTCTTACCCGTAGCAATGCTAAAATCCATCAGAATTCTATTGGCTATTGCAGCACACTATGATTATGAGATATGGCAGATGGATGTGAAAACCGCATTCCTCAACGGGAACCTCGAGGAGGAGGTGTATATGATGCAACCTAAGGGATTCGTGTCCAAGAACTGCCCAGATAAGGTGTGTAGGTTGCTTAGATCCATTTATAGACTAAAGCAAGCTTCCCGAAGTTGGAACATAAGATTTGATGAGGCAATCATATCTTATGACTTCGTTAAGAACGAAGATGAGCCTTGTGTATACAGAAAGGTAAGTGGGAGCGCTATCACCTTTTTGGTGTTATATGTGGATGACATCCACATCATTAGGAATGATGTAGGAATGCTATCCATAGTAAAGGCTTGGTTATCTAGACACTTCTCCATGAAGGACTTAGGGGAAGCATCCTATATTTTGGGGATTAGAATCTATAGAGATAGATCCAAGAGGATGCTTGCCTTGTCCTAGTCCAGGTACATAGAAACCATTATCAAAAGGTTTAGCATGGAAAATTCCAAGAGAGGTCTCATACCGATGAGACATGGGATATCACTTTTTACGAGTATGTCCCCAAAGACTCCAGAAGAAAGGGCGAACATGGATATGATACCTTATGCCTCAGCAATAGGGTCTATCATGTATGCCATGCTATGTACTAGGTCTGATATAGCACATGCTCTGAGTGTCACGAGCAAGTATCAGGCGGATCCAGGTTTGGAGCACTAGAAAGCAGTAAAGTGTATCCTTAAGTACTTGAGAAGGACTAAGGATCTTTTACTAGTATATGGAGGTAATAGCCTTAAGGTTGAAGGCTACACTAACTCAAGTTTTCAGTCTGATGTCGATGATAGCAAGTCGAATTCAGGGTATGTGTACACCTTGAATGGAGGAGCAGTGTGCTAGAAGAGTTCCAAACAAGATACAACTGCTGACTCGACCACAGAGGCGGAGTACATTGCTGTATCAGATGCAGCAAAGGAGGGAGTCTGGGTGAAGATATCCATCACAGATTTGGGAGTCGTTCCGAATAGCGAGAAGTCGACTTCCTTATATTGCGACAACTATGGGGCGATTACTCAAATAAGGGAACCCGAGTCTCATTAGAAGTGTTCTAAGGAAGTTCCAGCTTATCAGAGAGATCGTAACCCGAGGAGATGTAGCAGTGGAAAGAGTTCCATCCGAAGATAACATTGTAGATCGACTGACAAAGTCGTTGTCTCAGATTGTCTTTGAGCGTCACAGGAGTCTGATGGGGATCAGACACATAGGTGATTGGCTTTAGGTCAAGTGGGAGATTGCTAGTCATAGGTGCCCAGCAAGCCAATCACGTGAGTGATGGCACGTGTGACTTGATACAGAATCTTTTTGCTTATTATATTTGGGCGTATATCACTTTATAACTATTGCATAAATGCATATATATATATATATATATATATATATATATATATATATATATATATATATATATATATATATATATATATATATATATATATATATTGTGATGTCCTTGGATTTGTGCAATGGGAATCAAATCGTGATGAGATCACAATAATGAGATCGATTCACCATTAAACACATATCCTAAATAATCCCGGTCATAGGTTACTCGAGAGGGACATCGTGATAACCGGATAGACTGGTGTGCTGTATACCCGTCCATATGATGGATGCAGCTGGTCTCATAACTGCTCGTGTAGGGACACTAGGGATACAGTACAGGTGCTCATTGGAGAATGAGTTAACTGATTGATCCGCTTACGGAATGCTGGATGGTTGATGATGCCTTATTGTCAGACAGCGATTCCGTAGTCCTAGTGGTGTATCTGGTTTTTAGACTTGAGACACTAAGGATGTCTTGTATGAGTGCTCCACTCTTTGATACCAGATTTATAGGTTTGGCTGTCCCAGATCTAGTACAGCTGGTCATTGGAAGTGGTAGTCGACCTTACGAGGGCTATTGAGTGTCGATAGAGGATCATCCACTCTCGGCGTCATGAGAGGAATATCCCATGTGTTTTTGCTCAGACAAATCCCTGGCCAGGGTCATTCGGGTTGAGAGAGAAAGAGTTCTCCGGGAGAATCTGATTAGAGCGAGACTTGAGTAGAAACCGTATGGGTCTGACAGCACCATGCTCGATATACGGTCTCTAGGATATTTGATGGATGAGGGACTATAGGTACACGGTAACTGAGGACAGACAGGTCCAATGGATTGGATTCACTTGTATCGTCTGGGGACTACGGCGTAGTGACCTAGTACGTCCGTAATCGATGAGTCGAGTGGATTATTACAGAGATAATAATTCACTGAGTTAGAAGGAGTTCTGATAGGTATGACTCACAGCCAGCTCGATATTGAGCCTAGAGGGTCACACACATATGGTAGGCATTACGATGAGTAGAGGTTCAGATATGAGATATCCGACGGAGCCCTTGTCTTATTGGATGCAGATCCAATACCCACTAGAGGAGGACCCATTAGGGTTTGATAGGGGATCTCTATAAATAGGAGGGATTCAGAGCCTCATAGGCTAGAGTCTTTGCTTGCCTTTCCTATTCTCCTCTCCCTCTCCACATCAGAGCAGGCCTGGAGTTTTAAGGAGCGTTGTCGCAACCCTACTGTGTGGATTACCGCTAGAGAGGAGGACGCTTGACCTCCTTCACCATCTCCTAAGGATCTGCAAGGAAACATGGATATACGATCTCCTTAGGTAACACAATCTACTCTATACGCAGCTTTAAGTTTCGCGGATTTTGCGCACCAATCTTCGCATGACGACGAACATCTTTTTGGGAATTGGGGATTTTGTTTTTTTGTTCTTCCGCTGCGCATGTGATGTCGCCCCCAAGATTTCCCAACAGTGGTATCGGAGCCAGGTTGTTCGTGCGAATGATTAGTTTTAAACTGCGTGTGTTGTATTTAGGAAGAATTTTGACGTCAAAATCGTAGACGTAAAAACAAGGAAGGACAGCAACAGTTGCTGCCCTCAATCTGCGTGCATGCAACGCAACCGAAGGCGGGCAGCACAGGGGCTGCGTCTGCAGCAGCCGGTCGACGGCCTGCTTGCAGCTGGATTGCGTCCGGCGCGATTGGCAGCCCGCGGGCAGAGGCGCCTGCCGCCGCTGCTCCCGCGGGCGAAACCCCCCCGCACGGGCAGCCGCCCGTCGGGACAGCACCGCCTGCGGGCGATGCCCCGTGAGCAGAACCGCCCGCGGAGGCGGCGGCGCCCGTAGGGGCGCCAACCTACAGGGGCAGCACCGCCGGCAGAACCACCCGCAGGGGCGCCCACCCGCAGCTGCAGCGCCGCCAGCGGGCGTGCCGCCTGCAGGCGAGGGCAGCGCCCTCGCCCCGCCGCACAGGCCGCCGCCAGCAGGGTGGCGGCGGCGGCGGCAGCAGCAAAGGGAGTAGGGCATTAGGGTTTTATGGACAAAAAGATAGTTTTACCCTTGTGAATTTGAGAAATTCCAGTTTCTGTCTTTTGTCCAAATTATGAAAATACCCTTAGGAATTGAGAAATTCCCTACATGTCCTTGATTTTAGAAAATATTAATTAATTAAAAGGTTTAGTTGATTATTATTTTTATTATTATCTAGTAGTCCTACATGATGATGATTATTTATACATGTGATGTATGATGTGTGGATGGATGATCATGGACCGTGTGATGTGTGTACTTATGATTATTATTATTGAGGTCTGCGAGCATCAATTATATTTCTCGTTTATTATCGAGCCTGCGTGCCTATGATTAAGTTATAATCACATAAGGAGGCACAGCGGGAGCGTGGATGCGATAGCGGGACCCACGAGACGGACGATCGTGATGCATGAAGATGCATCAAGATGTCGACGGAACCGACGAGGATGAGATGGATGATCACAGGGCATGGAGATGCATCGTTGCACACATAGATCTTGATGTGAGTGATTAGGCCTACTGGCTCGAGCCTAATCATCTTAGGTTGTGGTCCATGATCATCTGGTGTGATTGCTTATACACATACTAGATATGTATATATATTTACATGCGATGTAGATATATATTAAATATGTATATGTGTGACATGTCATATTAGGAGACCAAATCATAGAAACATCTCTCGATAATCTTAAGTCAGTAAACGTGAGGCAATTAGATTGACCCACGTGGCCTTCCATCGTTATGAGTAGGAATCGATTCCCGGTGTAGGTTGAGTTGGTCGAGTCCCTCGAGACTCACCTATATCGCGATTCGCTATCTTACTTACGATATAGAGATGTCACCGGTGACTTGAGGGCATGGTATGCTTGGTCGAGTCCCTCGAGGGTATATCATCAAATTAGACTCATCCTGTAACGAAGGTGTTGACTTAACCGAGCATCATGGTTGGTCGAGTCTCTCGAGGCCATGGTGATTCGGAGGCCGAATAGGACGGGAATCACAAGGAGTTATGATCGGCAAGAGTTGTCTACCTTTTAGGCTTAGTGTGATTGGTTGAGTCCCTCGTGGTTATACTAAGACGCTGATTGGATCCTGATCCCCACTAGAAGTCTGTCGAAGACTTCCGTTTCACGTGCTGAGGGTGTCGCGTGACTCGTTAGTAAAATAGTGGGAGCATATTAAGATAGAAGTCCATATCTTGATAGTTTATTTCTTGCAAAATCTGCATGTTATTCATTTCTACTGCATCTTTATTTTAAAAAAATATCGCTTTCAAATCCCTTACATGACATACTTGATGTCAACCGCCTCACTGGTCCAAATTATACGGATTGGCTCTGTAACTTGAGAATTGTTCTCACAGCGGAGAAAATCGTGTACGTCCTTGATATAGTGATGCCTACGCCCGAAGAAGGGGCAAACAAGGATGAGATCGCTCGCTACGTGAAGTACATTGTTGACTCCACTCTTGCTCAGTGCTATATGTTGAGCTCTATGACTCCTGAGTTACAAAGACAACATGAAAAAATGGATGCCAGATCCATTCTCATACATGTCCGCAAATTATTTGAGGAACAGGGAAGGACTCAGCGATATGAGATATCCAAGAGCCTCTTCCGCGCTAGGATGACTGAGGGGACACTGGTTCATAACCATGTCCTAAAGATGATTGAGTGGATAAAGAAACTCACAGGTCTAGGAATGGTCCTAGAGGATAACTTATGTGTGGACATTGTGCTTCAGTCCCTACCAGATTCCTTTTCACAGTTCATAATGAATTTTAATATGAAAAAGCTTGAGGTGACTCTCCTAGAGCTCCTCAATATGTTGAGGGAGGTAGAGAGTACTATTAAGAAAGAGAAGCCAGTTCTCTACACTAGCGAGACAAAAAAGAAATGGAAAGCAGAAAGGTCCTTTAAGAAGGGAAAGGGCAAGGGCAAACCAGGTAAAGCAAAGGTTGCTATGAAATACCCAGCAAAGGACAAAGACCAGTGCTTCCACTATGGTAAAGATGGGCACTGGAAGATAAACTGCAAAGAGTACCTTATAGAAAGGGCGAAATAGAAGTTTGGAGAAGCTTCAGGTACATTCATGATCAATTTCCAATTGTGAGATTTTTGTGATAGTGCATTGGTATTAGATACCAATATTGCTTATCACATCTACGATTTATTGTAAATTCGAGCAAAGCCGAGGGGAGATTGACGAGAGCAATATTGCATAAAGGTTTGTTTATGCAAGACACTACTCCACATATCATGAATGTAAGTGTCTAAGAGGAAACGAGATGAGATGAACAGTGCATACCTATGGCATTGTAGGCTAGGTCATATCCATGAGTGAATGATTCAAAAGTTGCTAAATGATGGATATCTAGATCCATTCGACTATGTGTCATATGCAACTTGCGAAACTTGCCTTCGTGAAAAACTGACCAACTCTTCATTTAGTGGAACTGGAGAGAGAGCCACTGAGTTGTTGGAACTCATACATAGTGATGTATGTGGACCCATGTCAACTCATGCCATTGGTGGTTACTCCTACTTCATTACCTTTATTGATGATTTCTCAAGGAATGGATATGTATACTTAATGAAGTACAAGTCCGAGGTTTTTAAGAAATTCAGAGAGTATAAGAATGAGGTGGAGAACCAAACTAGAAAGAGTATCAAAACTCTTCGATCAGATCGAGGAGGTGAGTACTTAAGTACAAAGTTTACTCAGTTCCTTAAAGACCATGGGATATTATCCCAATGGAAACCTCCTTATACACCTCAGCTCAATGGTGTCTCTGAAAGGAGAAATCGTACGTTATTAGATATGGTACGGTCTATGATGAGTTTCGCTGACCTACCCATCTCATTCTGGGGATATGCCCTAGAAATCGCAGCTTACCTTCTGAACAGAGTTCCAACTAAGTCGGTAGTGTCTACACCATATGAGATATGGAAAGGGAAGAAGCCTGATCTTAAGGTTGTTAAGATTTGGGGCTGCCCTACCCACGTTAAAAGACACAACCCCGATAAGTTAGAATCAAGGACAAAGCGATGCAAACTTGTGGGATACCCCAAGGAAACTTGTGGGTATTATTTCTATCATCTCGAGAACCAAAAGGTCTTTGTAACTAAGAGAGTAGTGTTCCTTGAGAAGGAACACATTCTTGGCGGAGACAATGGGAGAATGATAGAGTTGAGCAAGGTTGGAGAACCAAGCTCAAGCACCACTCTATAGCCCGAGTCTGTTCAGGTACCTAATACACAAGTTTCAACTTTACGTAGGTCTGATAGAGTATCCCATCCTCCTGAGAGATATGTGAGACATATTAGAGGAGAGGATGTTGAGGATATTGATCCTCAGACCTACGAGGAGGCTATTATGAGTATAGACTCCGGGAAGTGGCAAGAAGCCATGAATTCTGAGATGGATTCTATGTACTTAAATAAGGTTTGGAACCTAGTTAATGCACCCAAAGGTATTGTACCCATCGGTTGCAAATGGATCTTTAAGAAAAAGATCGGAGTAGATGGAAAGGTAGAAACCTATAAAGCAAGGCTAGTGGCTAAGGGGTATCGTCAAAGGTAAGGTGTTGACTTCGACGAAACTTTCTCCCCCGTAGCAATGCTAAAATCCATCAGAATTCTATTGGCTATTGCAGCACACTATGATTATAAGATCTGGCAGATGGAAGTGAAAACTGCATTCCTCAATGGGAATCTTGAGGTGGAGGTGTATATGATGCAACCTGAGGGATTCGTGTCCAAGAACTGTCCAGATAAGGTGTGTAGGTTGCTTAGATCCATTTATGGACTAAAGCAAGCTTCCCGAAGTTGGAACATAAGATTTGATGAGGCAATCAGATCTTATGACTTCGTTAAGAACGAAGATGAGCCTTGTGTGTACAGGAAGGTAAGTGGGAGCGTTGTCACCTTTTTGGTGTTATATGTGGATGACATCCTCATCATTGGGAACGATGTAGGAATGCTATCCACAGTAAATGCTTGGTTATCTAGACACTTCTACATGAAAGACTTAGGGGAAGCATCCTATATCTTGGGGATTAGAATCTATAGAGATAGATCCAAGAGGATGCTTGGCTTGTCCCAGTCCAGGTACATAGAAACCATTGTCAAAAGGTTTGGCATGGAAAATTCCAAAAGAGGTCTCATGCCGATGAGACATGGGATATCGCTTTCTACGAGTATGTCCCCAAAGACTCCAGAAGAAAGGGCGAACATGAATATGATACCTTATGCCTCAGCAATAGGGTCTATCATGTATGCCATGCTATGTACTAGGCCTGATATAGCGCATGCTCTGAGTGTCACGAGTAGGTATTAGGCGGATCCAAGCTTGGAGCATTGGAAAGCAATAAAGTGTATCCTTAAGTACTTGAGAAGGACTAAGGATCTTTTACTAGTATATGGAGGTAATAGTCTTAAGGTTGAAGGCTACACTGACTCAAGTTTTCAGTCTGATGTCGATGATAGCAAGTTGAATTCAGGGTATGTGTACACCTTGAATGGAGGAGCAGTGTGCTGGAAGAGTTCCAAGCAAAATACCACTACTGACTCGACCACAAAGGCGGAGTACATTGCTGCATTAGATGTAGCAAAGGAGGGAGTCTGGTTAAAGATGTTCATCACAGATTTGGGAGTCGTTCCGGATAGCGAGAAGTCGACTTCCTTATATTGCGACAGCTATGGGGCGATTACTCAAATAAGGGAACCCGGGTCTCATCAGAAGTGTTCTGAGGAGGTTTCAGTTTATCAGAGAGATCGTAACCCAAGGAGATGTAGCAGTGGAAAGAGTTTTATCCGAAGATAACATTGCAGATCCACTGACAAAGCCGTTGTCTCATTTTGTCTTTGAGTGTCACAGGGGTCTGATGGGGATCAGACATATAGGTGATTGGCTTTAGGTCAAGTGGGAGATTGCTAGTCATAGGTGCCCAGCAAACCAATCACGTGAGTGACGGCACTTGTGACTTGATACAGAATCTTTTTTGCTTATTATATTTTGGCGTATATCATTTTATAACTAATGCATATATGCATATATATTTTGTGATGTCCTTGAATTTGTGCAATGAGAATCAGATCATGATAAGATCACGATAATGAGATCGATTCACCTTTAAACACATATCTTAAATAATCCCGGTCATAGGTTACTCGAGAGGGACATCGCGATAACCAGACAGACTGGTGTGCTGTATACCCGTCCATATGATGGATGCAGCTGGTCTCATAGCTGCTCATTTAGGGACACTAAGGATACAGTACATGTGCTCATTGGAGAATGAGTTCACTGATTGATCCGCCTACGGAATGCTGTATGGTCGATGATGCCTTATTGTCAAACAGCGATTTCGTAGTCCTAGTGGTATATCTGGTCCTTAGACTTGAGACACTAAGGATGTCCTATATGAGTGCTCCACTCTTTGATACCAGACTTATAGGTTTGGCTGTCCCAGATCTAGTACAGTTGGTCATTGGGAGTGGTAGTCGACCTTACGAGGGCTATTGAGTGTCGATAGAGGATCATCCACTCTCGGCGTCATGAGAGGAATATCTCATGTGTTCTTGCTCAGACAAATCCCTAGCCTGGGTCATTCGGGTTGAGAGAGAAAGAGTTCTCCGGGAGAATCCGATTAGAGCGAGACTCGAGTAGAAACCGTATGGGTCTGACAACACCATGCTCGATATACGGTCTCTAGGGTATTAGATGGATGAGGGACTATAGGTACACGACAATTCAGGACAGACAGGTCCAATGGATTGGATTCCCCTGTATCATCTAGGGACTACGGCGTAGTGGCCTGGTACGTCCGTAGTCGATGAGTCGAGTGAATTATTACAAAGATAATAATTCACTGAGTTAGAAGGAGTTCTGACAGGTATGACTCACGGCCAGCTCGATATTGGGCCTAGAGGGTCACATACATATGGTAGGCATTGCAATGAGTAGAGGTTCAGATATGAGATATCCGACGGAGCCCTTGTCTTATTGGATACAAATCCAATACCCACTAGGGGAGGACCCATTAGGGTTTGATAGGGGATCTCTATAAATAGGAGGGATTCAGAGCCTCATAGGCTAGAGTCTTTGCTTGCCTTTCCTATTCTCCTCTCCCTCTCCACCTCAGAGCAGGCCTGGAATTTTGAGGAGCGTCGTCGTAACCCTGTTGTGTGGATCACCGCTAAAGAGGAGGACGCTTGACCTCTTTCACCCTCTCCTAAGGATCTGCAAGGAAACAGGGATATACGATCTCCCTAGGTAACACAATCTACTCTATACGCAGTTTTAAGTTTCGCGGATTTTGCGCACCAATCTTCGTATGACGACGAACATCTTTTTGGGAATCGGAGATTTTGTTTTCTTGTTCTTCCGCTGCGCATGTGATGTCGCCCCCAAGATTTCCCAACAACAAATACACTAGAAGAAGATTCACCTTGTTCTTTTCTTCTAACATCTTCATTTAGCAAACTATCTTTGACCATATCTATAGTTATAGTTCCCTCTGGCATAGAATTGCAAATAGTCACCACATACGTTTCCCAACTTTCTAGTAAAGAGCTGAGAAGTAATAATCCTTGCATCTCATCATCTATATTCATTTTCATAGCAACCAACATATTTGCAAGGCTTATGTACTCAATAATATTACCACCATCTTTATACTTCAAATTTACAAGTCTTATGAAGAGAGAAATTCTATTTCACACCATCTTTTTCGCAAAGAGGTTTTCTAACCTTTGCCAAACAACATCAGCTTTGGTTTTATATGAAATATGCTCATGCAAGTTTATATACTTCCATCTTCTAATATAGCCAATGTCTTTTCTATGTTGAACTTTCCATTCTTTATCGTCCATAGTAGAATGTTTATCTTTAACCTTGATAGGCTTATACAAATATTTGCAATAGAGCAAATCTTCCATTACACGCCTCCAAATGGAATAATTTGATGAGTTCAATTTAATTATACCATCTGACTTCTCTATTTCAATTACACAAGAAAAACTAGCACCAAACTGTTAGTCATAGGTGCCCAGCAAGCCAATCACATGAGTGATGGCACATGTGACTTGATACATAATCTTTTTGCTTATTATATTTTGGCGTATATCACTTTATAACTATTGCATAAATGCATACATATAGTGTGATGTCCTTGGATTTGTGTAATGGGAATCGGATCGTGATGAGATCACGATAATGAGATCAATTCACCTTTAAACACATATCCTAAATAATCCCGGTCATAGGTTACTCGAGAGGGACATCGTGATAACCGGATAGACTGGTGTGCTATATACCCGTCCATATGATGGATGCAGCTGGTCTCATAGCTGCTCGTGTAGGGACACTAGGGATACAGTACAGGTGCTCATTGGAGAATGAGTTCACTGATTGATCCGCTTACGGAATGCTGGATGGTTGATGATGCCTTATTGTCAGACAGCGATTCCGTAGTCCTAGTGGTGTATCTGGTCCTTAGACGTGAGACACCAAGGATGTCTTGTATGAGTGCTCCACTCTTTGATACTAGACTTATAGGTTTGGCTGTCCCAGATCTAGTACAACTGGTCATTGGGAGTGGTAGTCTACCTTACGAGGGCTATTGAGTGTCAATAGAGGATCATTCACTCTCGGCGTCATGAGAGGAATATCCCATGTGTTCTTACTCAGACAAATCCCTGGCCAGGGTCATTCGGGTTGAGAGAGAAAGAGTTCTCCGGGAGAATCCGATTAGAGCGAGACTTGAGTAGAAACCGTATGGGTCTGACAGCACCATGCTTGATATACGGTCTCTGGGATATTAGATGGATGAGGGACTATAGGTACATGGTATCTAAGGACAAACAGGTCCAATGGATTGGATTCCCCTGTATCGTCTGGGGACTACGGCGTAGTGGCATAGTACGTCCGTAGTCGATGAGTCGAGTGAATTATTACAGAGATAATAATTCACTGAGTTAGAAGGAGTTCTGACAGGTATGACTCAAGGCCAGCTCGATATTGGGCCTAAAGGGTCACACACATATGGTAGACATTGCGATGAGTAGAGGTTCGGATATGAGATATCCGACGGAGCCCTTGTCTTATTGGATGCAGATCCAATACCCACTAGGGAAGAACCCATTAGGGTTTTGACATGGGATCTCTATAAATAGGAGGGATTCACAGCCTTATAGGCTAGAGTCTTTGCTTGCCTTTCCTATTCTCCTCTCCCTCTCCACCTCAGAGTAGGCCTGGAGTTTTGAGGAGCGTCGTCGCAACCCTGCTGTGTGGATCACCGCTAGAGAGGAGGACGCTTGACCTCTTTCACCCTCTCCTAAGGATCTGCAAGGAAATAGGGATATACGATCTCCCTAGGTAACACAATCTCTATACGCAGTTTTATGTTTTGCGGATTTTTTGCGCACCAATCTTCGCACGACGACGAACATCTTTTTGGGAATCGGGGATTTTTGTTTTCTTGATCTTCCGTTGCGCATATGATGTCGCCCCCCATGATTTCCCAACAGTGGTATCAGAGCCAGGTTGTTCCTGCGAATGATTGGTTTTGAACTGCGTGTGTTGTGTTTAGGAAGAATTTTGACGTTAAAATCATTGACGCAAAAGCGAGAAAGGGTAGAAACAGTTGCTGCCCTCGATCTGCGTGCGTGAAGCGCAACCGATGGCGGGCAGCATAGGGGCTGCGTCTGCAGTAGCCGGCCGGCGGCCTGCTTGCAGCAGCGTTGCTGCCGGCGGGGCTGGCAGCCCACGGGCAGAGGCGCCGCAGGGCAGCGACGCTTGCCGCCGCTGCTCCCGCGGGCGAAACCCCCCCCCCCCCCCCCCCCACAGGGGCAGCCGCCCGGCGGGACAACACCGCCTGCGGAGGCAGCGGCGCCCGCGGGGGAGCCCACCTGCAGCGGCAACGCCGCCAGCGGGCGTGCCGCCTACAGGCGAGGGCAGTGCCCTCGCCCCGCCGCACAGGCCGTCGCCAGCAGCAAAGGATAGTAGGGCATTAGGGTTTTCTAGGAAAAAGATAGTTTTACCCCTCGGAATTTAAGAAATTCCAGTTTCTGTCTTTTGTCCAAATTATGAAAATACCCCTATAAATTCAGAAATTCCCTACATGTCTCTGATTTCAGAAAAATATTAATTAATTAAAAGGTTTAGTTGATTATTATTTTCATTATTATCTAGTAGTCCTACATGATGATGATTATTTATACATGTGATGTATGATGTGTGGACGGATGATCATGGACCGTGTGATGTGTGTACTTGTGATTATTATTATTGAGGTCTGCGAGCCTCCATTATATTTCTCGTTTATTGTCGGGCCTACGTGCCTATGATTAAGTTGTAATCACATGAGGAGGCGTAGCGGGAGCATGGATGCAATAGCGGGACCCACGAGACGGGCGATCGTGATGCATGGAGATGCATCAAGATGTCGACGGAACCGACGAGGATGAGATGGACGATCACAAGGCATGGAGATGCACCGTTGCACACATAGATCTTGATGTGAGTGATTAGGCCAACTGACTCGGGCCTAATCATATTAGGTTGTGGTCCATGATCATCTGATGTGATTGCTTATACACATACTAGATATGTATATATATTTGCATGCGATGTAGATATATATTATATATGTATATGTGTGACATGTCATATTAGGAGACCAAATTATAGAAACATCTCTCGATAATATTAAGTCGGTAAACGTGAGGCAGTTAGATTGACCCACGTGGCCTTCCATCGTTATGAGTAGGAACCGATTCCCGGTGTAGGTTGAGTTGGTCGAATCCCTCGAGACTCACCTATATCGCGATTCGCTATCTTGCTTATGACATAGAGATGTCACCGGTGACCTGAGGGTATGATATACTTGGTCGAGTCCCTCGAGGGTATATCATCAAATCAGACTCATCTTGTAATGAAGGTGTTGACTTAACCGAGCATCATGGTTGGTTGAGTCCCTCGAGGCCATGGTGATTCGGAGGCCGAACAGGACGGGAATCACAAGGAGTTGTGATCGGCAAGAGTTGCCTACCTTTTAGGCTTAGTGTGATTGGTTGAGTCCCTCGAGGTTACACTAAGACGCTGATTGGATCCTGATCCCCACTAGAAGTCTGCCGGAGACTTCCGTTTCACGTGCTGAGGGTGTCACGTGACTCGTTAGTAAAATAGTGGGAGCATATTAAGATAGAAGTTCATATCTTGATAGTTTATTTCTTGCAAAATCTGCATGTTATTCATTTCTGCTACATCTTTATTTTCAGAAAATGTCGCTTTTAAATCCCTTACGTGGCATACTTGATGTCAACCGCCTCACTGGTCCAAATTATACGGATTGGCTCCGTAACTTGAGAATTGTTCTCACAGTGGAGAAAATCGTGTATGTCCTTGATACAGTGATGCCTACGCCCGAAGAAGGGGCAAGCGAGGATGAGATCACTCGCTACGTGAAGTACATTAATGACTTCACTCTTGCTCAGTGCTATATGTTGGGCTCTATGACTCCTGAGTTACAGAGACAACATGAAAAGATGGATGCCAGATCCATTCTCCTATATGTCCGTAAATTGTTTGAGGAATAGGAAAGGACTCAGCGATGTGAGATATCCAAGAGCCTCTTCCGCGTTAGGATGACTGAGGGGACACCGGTTCAGAACCATGTCCTAAAGATGGTTGAGTGGATAGAGAAACTCACAGGTCTAGGAATGGTCCTAGAGGATAACTTATGTGTGGACATTGTACTTCAGTCCCTATCAGATTCCTTTTCATAGTTCATAATGGATTTTAATATGAACAAGCTTGAGGTGACTCTCGCAGAGCTCCTCAATATGTTGAGGGAGGCAGAGAGTACTATTAAGAAAGAGAAGCCAGTTCTCTATACTGGTGAGACCAGAAAGAAAATGAAAGCAAAAAGGTCCCTTAAGAAGGGAAAGGGCAAGGGCAGACCAGGTAAAGCAAAGGTCCAAAAGGTCTTTGTAGCTAAGAGAGCAGTGTTCCTTGAGAAGGAACACATTCTTGGCGGAGACAGTGGGAGAATGATAGAGTTGAGCGTGGTTGGAGAACCAAGCTCAAGCACCACTCTATAGCCCGAGTCTGTTCAGGTACCTAATACACAAGTTTCAACTTTACGCAGGTCTGATAGAGTATCCCATCCTCCTGAAGGATATGTGGGACATATTAGAGGAGAGGATGTTGAGGATATTGATCCTCAGACCTACGAGGAGGCTATTATGAGTATAGACTCCGGGAAGTGGCAAGAAGCCATGAATTCTGAGATGGATTCTATGTACTCAAATAAGGTTTGGAACCTAGTTAATGCACCCAAAGGTATTGTACCCATCGGTTGCAAATGGATCTTTAAGAAAAAGATCGGAGTAGATGGAAAGGTAGAAACCTATAAAGCAAGGCTAGTGGCTAAGGGGTATCGTCAAAGGTAAGGTGTTGACTACGACGAAACTTTCTCCCCCGTAGCAATGCTAAAATCCATCAGAATTCTATTGGCTATTGCAGCACACTATGATTATAAGATCTGGCAGATGGAAGTGAAAACTGCCAGGAAACAGGGATCTGCAAGGAAACAGGGATATACGATCTCCCTAGGTAACATTATCTCTATACGCAGTTTTGTGTTTTGCGGATTTTTTGCGCACCAATCTTCGCACGACGACGAACATCTTTTTGGGAATCGGGGATTTTTGTTTTCTTGATCTTTCGCTGCGCATATGATGTCCCCCCCATGATTTCCCAACACAAACAACCTGTTACTCTGATACCACTTGTTGGGAAAAACCTATTAAAGCGGAATATTATTATAAGGATAATATACTATAAGCAATAGCCCGTATTGCTGCGGGTCGGGGTGAGCGTCGGGCCGGGGGTGTCGGGTGATAGAATGAGAGAATGAAGAATGAAATTATAAGGATAAAGCAAAAAGACACCATTATCCTCCTCTGTCCTCAACTCCGGCAACATTATCCTCACTCCTTCTGAGAGGACCTTCTAGGTGCAGGCCTCCCAGCAGCCAACATCCTGCTCTGCCTTCGCAGAGACAAGCCGCCTTCGGTAACTTTCCACGTTGCTGCCTCGTTGCCAAGATTCCTCGCTGCTGATCTATTGCACACAGATTTACAGTTGTCTTGCACAAAGCTGATCACGCCACTGGCTGCATCACTGCCCAGAGTCCTTCCTATAGAACTGTTGCATAGAAATCTACAGCTTTACACCATCTTGCATAGGTCTTTTCCTTCAACGAAGACCTTATTCTTTCACAGATCTTATTTGCCACCACCTTAGGTGACATTGATCTATACCAACACTTCTTTCTCCCTGATCATATCTTCCATATGTCATCATCATCTACCTCTGATGCTCCCATTACTGTTCCCGCAGGGAACCATAGTATCTTCCCACATACAAACCTTATCTCCATAAATGCAGCAACCCTCATCCCCTTCAAATTATCCAACGGTGGTAACTACGCATCATGGCATGCTCAATTCTCTAGTATACTATTTGGCTATGATCTTCTAGGCTATGTCGATGGCTCTCTTCGTTGTCCACCAGCGATGCTCAACATCCTAGGCGCATCCGATCTAGTACCAAATCCGGATCACAAACTATGGTTACGCTAGGATCGCCTCATCCTTCAAGCAATTCAAGCCTCGGTCGCTGGATCCCTTGCCCCACTCATTTCTTCATGTGACACTACTGCGGAAGCTTGGTGCAAGTTGCAAACCACCTTGGTCAATCGTTCTCGAACTCGCATGCTCAGTTTTCTATCCACCCTCATGAAGATAAAATAAGAGGGAAGTAATATTGCTGATTATCTACATAACATAAAGATTATCATCGATAACTTGGCCTTGGTAGGTCATTCCCTCAGTGATGAAGAAGTTACTGTTCATATCCTCAATGGCCTCGGAGACGAGTACAAGGAATTGGCAGCAGCAATACGGGCGCGTGATTCACCAATCACATTCGAAGAACTTTTCGACAAGCTGATTGACTTTGAAATATATCTCAAGCGCGATGACAAACCGCCAGAACCATCCATCACAGCTCAAGTCACTCAAAAAAGGAGGGGCAATTCGTATAACAAGATTGTCAACAAAGGTTTGACCAAGACACCTTCTGAACCTATGAGCTCTGATACCATGATAGAATGAGAGAATGAAGAATGAAATTATAAGGATAAAGCAAAAAGGCACACTTCAAGTAGTATCATGTGAAGTCTATTTATACATAGTGAAAGAGGATATTTCTTTAACTGAGCAGAGAAAATCTCATCTGCTATGCAGTTGAGAATATCTCTCTTTTATCAGAGAAAATCTCTCTGTTATCATGGGGGATGGAGCAGGAGAAGAAGCCGGTGGTGGGCGGAGCCGCGATCGCAGCAGTGGTGGCGCAGCTGATGGACGGCGGGGGGGAGGCCGAGGAGGGCATGCGGAAGAGAGCCGCTGCGCTGAAGCAGAAGGCGAGGGACGCCGTGGGCGTTGGCGGCTCATCCTATCTCGAAATGGATCGACTGATACATGAGCTTTCAGTTAGCGAGGGCGATGCCGTCGACTCCCGGACGGGAAGCAGGTGCGGTTGATGGTGGAGGGGTCGTTTAGATGTCGAGCTCACCGATTAAATTCTTCGTCTTCCACGGTTTGTCACAGCCAATCGTGGTTGCTGCCCGCCGAATGATGGCTGGTCGCCCCCATCCCTTATGCCCTTTTATCTGCAAACGGTTCAACAGAAGAGCTCTTCTTCCATGGCGGTCATGGCGCCAAGTCAACCATGTATGTTCTTCTACTTTCACTTTTCTTTGTGCTGTCATTGGAATAAGCTAATCGATATTATTTGTTTTATAAATAATGATAAAATTTATTATTATTATTTTAAAAGTTTTGATATGGAATATGTTAATCATTCTAAGTAATTTTATTTTAAAAAATCTTTTAGATATGGATGGGTTCTTTTAAGTTTCCTCTTTTTAGTTCTATTTAAAGATATCATCATTGAAATAATTTTTAGATGTTTTTTTTGTCTCTCACCTTATTCTCTTTCTAGTTAACAACAATTGGTACAAAGCTACAGATAGATGTGGAGAGTTAAAAGAGTAGAAGAATACAAATTTAGAGGCCTAAAAAGTCAAAGATCTTTAAAACATTAGAGATTTAGATGCATGGATCCAAAAGGTCAATGATCTATAATAGTGAGAGGTAGAAAGTAGATTGAAGTCGTAGCTTGTCTTTCTTCTATTAGCTTTTGTATTGTATTGTATTGTATTGTATTGTATTGTATTGTATTGTATTGTCGTAGCATATATCAATGATCCTTCGATTTTAATGGTCCATTAGAATATACCGATTGATAACTTTACAAAGTCAAAGGAGAGAATCTAGAGTACCTAAACAAGCACCAGGGATAATATGGACTAATGCATAAAAGACAAGACCTATCTTGGAAATAATTGGATACATCCGAGCAGATATGGGATCTATCAAGTAAGTGCAGCTTCAAGCACTTGGCACTAACTTTGAAAACCTACGCATGGAATCAAGTGAATAAGTTTTTTTTGATTATTTTTCAACGATGGTGATAAGATGGAAGATGTTGCTATCTATCATAGAGAAAGTCGATGGGGACACTGACACCAAAACTTAATAATTTTATTATCTCTCCTATTGAAGAATCTAAAGATATTGATGAACTTATTAATTGATGAGTTATAAAGTTTAATTTATTTGTTCACCAACAAAAAAAAAAAAAATCATCCGATAAGATAATAAAATCCATCAACACAAGGGACAAAAACAAGGGAAATGTGAAGATTCAATCCGAGAAATATTCAATTCAAACTATTTTTAATATTTTATTTATTCTAGATTTGAAAACTAATTTGCTTAGTGTTTGTTATACAGCTTCAAGAGAAAGGCTATGAGATCATTATTAAGATAGGAGTTTACCGAATTTAATATTCATATATTTCCTTTATCTCTCAATAATATTTCTCACCCTTGTCTAAAGACAAAATTAAAGAATATGACATGGTTACGATACTTAATATTTGGACATTAAAATTTTAGTGGATTAACAGCTTTATAAAAGAAAATTTGGTAAGAATGTGTTGTCGGCAAACAATATCATGAATAGTTTCCCAAGGCAAAATCATAGAGAGTAAAAAGAGGCATTAGGGTTGGTTACTCCATTCTATAAATCCAACATCTAATGGAGGTGAAAGATACCTCGTTAAGTCGGAAACTATGAGTATATTTCTTGTAGGAAAAGTACGAGACATTCTTAGCATTTAAGAACTACAAAAACATATTGGAAAAAAGGTTGGAAGGCCTATAAAGATTCTTTGCACCGATGGTGGTGGTGGAGACCACAACTAATAAGAAATTGTAAATTTTTGTGAGGTGCATGCAATCTAAGAGGCAACTTAAAATAGCTTGTATACCTCATAAGAACAGTTATAGTGCAGAGCTTACTAAAAATAAGTTCAATTCCAAATAATTTTCAATCTAAGGTAGTTAATTGGAGTATTCTTAGGACATCTGTTCAAAATATAACTCATGAAAAGCATTGATAGAATGTGAACCGATAACATATGAGATTTTCCCAACTACATAGTAGATGATATTTTTTCAATTGCACGAGTAAAACTCGCTACTCAATTAAGAAAAATCCTCTGTTTCAATATGTATAAATAGATATCGTATCAAACTAATTGAAGCATGTTTTTTTTCCTTTACCCTTCATTCTTCGTTTTATCATAGTATCAGAACAGTGAGAAGAGTGAGAAAGGGTTGCCGCAGCCACATTCCTGAGCGAGGCTTTGCCCCTGCTTCTGACCAGCAACCACCGCCGCCGTCGCTATTTCCCGGCCAGCACCCCCCCTCGTTGCGCTACAACCGCCCTCCAACCGCTCATGCCCCATCCCGCCCCATCCCGCTCGAGCGAGAAAGGGGCTCCTCATCCCACCTTCCACCGTAGTCATTCTTAGCTGAGCCTTCGCTTGAGACGATGTTGCCAGCGTCCCGTCCCGTCGTAGCCCCACCGTCGCCCGAGTCCCCTTGAGTTGAGCGGCTGCGGTTGCGACCAATCCAAGAACTTGGCGGACATCTTCTCCTTGATGTCTCGTATTAGCTCGATCACTTCCATCGGCGATGAACCAGCGATGGTCATTTGGATTCCCATGGGGTACACGTAGTTGCCATAGAAGCCTTCCTGCGACAGCAGCTGGTGCATAAGGTGGCGGGTGTTGCCGCCTTTCCAGTCGCCGAACTCAACTAAATGCTGCGATCTGCATCGATTGCAGCCAACCCTCCTCACTAGCAACGAGCGAATAGTTGCAGCCCTCTGCCATTAATCTCTGAACTGTATCGATTGCAGTTCTTCTTCAATGACGATCCTCCAGGAATGGACTCCCTGACTTCACCCTTGATCCGACATACGCGGCTTGTCTGAGGAGCTGTTGGCCACACTCCGGTGGTGAACATAACCTCTTCCCCATGCTCTCTTCTTCTTGCTCGTTGTTGTATATTCCTAATCACTACCACGCTACCAGGAGTAGCCATCCTTGCTAAGCGTTGTTGGGCCCAGTCTGCACTGCAACAACGCCCGAGGTGTGGCCTTTGGCGAAGTTGCACCGAGGTGAGTGTAGCTCCGCTGCATCTTGCTCCACCTCGCACAACACACTTTGGAAGAGCTCAACATCGCAAGGGAGCTCGAGCGGCCTAGCGACGGTATACCCGACGAGCAACATCCGAAACCACTCCCACTCCCTTCCTACCCATCACTGTGTCGCTGCTAAGCAAAGTACACTAGTGATCTTCGACGATGAAGCACGTAGCAATACTCTTCACGTTCTTCACCGCCCAAATCCCCAATCGCAGAATTGCTACACAGAGATCTGCAGCTTTACTTAATATTGCACAGAGCTAAACGCCTCCTTCAACAAAGAACTCATTTGCCAGCAACCCACCTCAGGCGACGCTGATTTGCACCAACACGTCTTCCTCCCTGATCATTGTCGTCACTACAGACTTCCACTTTGCTCCCTCATATTGATACATATCTTCCACATGTCCTCATCATCTACCTCTGATGCTCTAGTTATTGTTCCCATAGGGAACCATAGTACTTTTCTATATATATGCCTTATCTCCATCAATGCAGCAACCCTCATCCCCTTTAATTTATCCAAAGGTGGCAACTAGCTTACTTAATTATCTAATCTCTTATTTAGCTATAATTTACTAGGCTATGTCGATGGCTCTCTGTTGAATCTCAGATTTTGATGATGACAACTAATTGATGACTAACGGAGTTAACCTTAACTCCCCGGAGTTTAACTAAACTCCCCCTATCAATATGTCATTGATAGAACACTTGGATTATCCCAAATCCAAGTAACATTCATCACATGTTATGAAAAATATTTAAATCATCATGCAAATATATATAAAATATTCAATTCAATGCATGAAGTCATCAATATACTTCTCCCCCTATGTCATCAACAAAAAGGAGAACTAGCTCTAGCTATTTTAAAATATATGCAAGTTTTTGCAACATAAAGCTAGATTTTCATCACAACATATAAGCACAAAAGCATATTAAGATTCTTAAGTTCAATCATGGCAATTCAACACTTGCTTCTTGTGCAAGATTGCACTTTGCTTTTCTTTGCATGTTCTCACTAGCAAAAGCTTTCTCCCCTTTGTTTTTGTCGAAAAGAAGGGAAGAGTACAAGTTAGCCAACATTTGCTTTGAGCTAGCAATCTTTCTCCCCCTATGTCATTGCCGAATAGAAAAGGAGAGGAACTAATGATTTAGACTTTTACATAAATTATGAATTTGCATCAATCAATATTTCAATCATCACATGATACATACAAGACAAAAATGTAAAGAAATCATGTCATGAAAGACATCAATTGTTAAACATGATATGATAATAGTCTCAAAAATTACAATTTGCAATACATGTGATACATTGCAATACTAAAAAATTTAATGTGATGCTTTTAAGGATATCAACATATTTTTGATACAAAGCATGGCAAGATCAATTATATTGCAAGTTTTCTAAGTTTTACATTTTTTGCTTCTTTCGAGATAGCAATTCTTTGCTTCTCTATAAGCTAGCAACTTTTACGATATACAAGTTTTACTATATACAAGCTAGCAAATTTAAAGATGTGCAAGTTGGCATATTTGCTTTTCTTTGCAATGTGCATGATAGTATTTCTTTGTAATGTTCAAGATAGCAAATTGTACATCATGCTAGCTAGCATATTAAAGATGTTCAAGAAAGTAAGCTCTTTCTTCTCTTTTGAGAAGTGTCATTTTTGCTTCCTATTGCAATGTGCAAGTTGCAAGTTTTGCTTCTTGAGATAGGCAAGATAGCACTTTTGCAATTTTTGTTTCTTAAGATAGGCAAGCTTGTGATATTCAAAATAACAAGCTCTTTCTTCTAGAAGTGCCATTTTTGCTTTCTTTGCAAAGTGTAAGCTAGCAAAATGTTTGAAAAAGTGATCAAGTTTTGCAACATACAAGCTAGAAAAAATGCCAAACTAGCAAGAGATAATGTTTTACATGAGGCAAGCAAACAATTTGGCAAATGTTACATTTGCATCTTCTCTTTTGAGAAGTGCAATTTTTGCTTTCATCTTGAATTGTGCAAGCTAGTTAGTTTGCCTCTTTTCACGATGTCCACGCTAGAAATTCTTGCTCCCCATTTGTCATTGTCAAAAAGAAGGGAAGACCCTTATATCAATTTTCATATTATGACAAAGGTAAGTATCATTCTTATTTGTGCATCATTATATATTCAAATTAAAACATACACAATTTCAATAACCTTATTTTTCATGCACGATACCGAAAAATAAATCAATCATCATTAATAAGCATATCATACATGATACTCAAACATTAAAATTTTCAAACATTTATCAACATGTTGATCATGATACTAAACATTCATCATTTAAAGCATTTCAATCATTGTTTCAATCATCACTATAACTCATCATGCACAAAATGTAAAATCATCTAACATGAAACAAACATTTATTTTCAAAATGTTTATCACTATTTTCATGTATGATAATAAAGTATTCATTATGCATATATCATTACAATACAAATCAATTGCATGCATAATTTCAAATTATAAATATTTCAAATCATGAAGATATTAACTTGTCAAATTTCATCCGATCATTCATGATTATAACTTTTCATTTGTATACATCAAAATAACATCAAGAGTATTTCATGCATAATTTTAATCACCACATAAGGAATATCAAGAAGAAAGTAATTGGGTGATGCGATAAACATTTCATGGATATAAGGAATTGTATAAAAATCATATCATGAAAGATTAGAACATATGAATACCAAAAGGCATGATTTCTTTTTGAAAAACCTACTCATAAATAATCAAAAGAAAATCTTAAGAGATCGATTAATGAAAAAATCTTGATTCATAATAAATCTTAATTTGTAAATATCACGGAATCAAAATCATGATTTTGAATAAAACTCATTCAAATTCAAATCATCCAAATCATCAAAATCTCAACATTTCTTTCAAGAGATTCAAAATGGCATAGATAGTTTTATTGGTCTCTTAGGTAGAAATCAATAAGATAGAGGATTACATTTCATTTTTATAAATTTCTATTCATGTGATTTGCTTCTTATGAGCATGCCTTAGTCTTTATATACCAAATCAATATAAGCATTAAAGTTCAAGATGTAAAGGCAAAATCTTATAAGATAACTCATTTATAAAATATTCATCATGTTTATTTTCACGAGATTCATAAGATTGGTAAAATAAATTCATTAATCTCAATAGAATAGAAAATTCATTTCCATTTCATACAATTGAGATTAATGAATTTATTTTACCAATCTTATGAATCTCATGAAAATAAACATGATGAATATTTTATCATGTTTAGATAATGATTAGTTTCATTATCAAAATCTGAGATCAATTTATTTTACCAATCTTACGAATCTCATGAATCTCATGAAAATAAACACAATCAACTAGTTTCATCATCAAAACAAGATTAGCTAGGACTTTTCTAAGACCTTTCTCTCAAACACTTGCTGCTCAAAAAGTTATCTTCTCAGCTGAGACTTGAGGGGTATTTATAGGCCTCAAGAGGATTCAAATTTGGGCTCCAAAAATTTGAATTCTCTTATGTTCCCGATGCTGACAGTGCCACCGCCCAGCCAAGCGGTGCCATCGCCCAGTGCTCGGGTGCTGGACGGTGCAACCGCCTAGCCCAGGAGGTGTCACCGCCTAGCCTAGGCGGTGCCACCGCCTAGGCCAAATCAGCTCACTGGTTGGGCTCCAAACTTGGCCCAAACCAATCCGAACTCGGGCCCAATTAGCCCCTACTTGGGTTATAGGATTAACACCTAATTCTAACCCTAATTAATGTGCTAACTATGAATTTAAAGACATTTTCTAAGCTATTACAAAGTCCGTAAGTCAAGACTTCTTCTGGCGAGCTTCCGGCGAACTTCCGACGGTCTTCCGATAAACTCTCGAAAACCATTCTGCGGACTCCCGACAAGCTCCTAGACTTCACGATTTGATCTTGGCGAGTTCCAACGAGCTTCTTCGGCAAGCTCCGATCTTTCTCGGTGAGCTCCGCGAACTTCCAACGAACCTTTCGGCGAGCTTCCGAAAAACCCTTCGGCAAACTCCCTACTCATTCTCGGCTAGTTCCGGCAACATTCCCGATGAACCTTCGGACTTCCGTCGAACTCTAGAACTCCCAACGAATCCTTCGCGCTTGACTCCGACACTTTGTTTTGCTTTATGTTTTCGTCGTTATCGTAGTTAATCCTGCACACACAAGCAAAAACTCTACTCCGATCTAGACAATTATTATAAAGCGAATTGACATTCTGTTGTTCAGCACGTCATTGGTTGGCGCTTCGTCCGATTCTTTGGCGCATCGTCCTCTCTTGCGGCTTGTTGCCCAATCGGCGGTTGACCTCCGCAACGCCGATATCCTTGGCGCAATTCCGCTCTTGGCCTGATGCCCAACATCCGAAGCCTTCTGCCATCCAATATCCTAACGTGATCTCCTCTGGCGCAACGTCAATTCCTCCTGCCTTAATTGTCTAATCCTGATCGAGTAGACCTGCATCACTCAAAATGCAGTTAAACATCTAAACACAATCAATTAGTTTCATCATCAAAATCTGAGAAAATAATCTCCCCCTTGTTTTCATTTTGCTAGTGTTCACCTCCTTCTTTCTTGCTGAAAATTTGTAAGAGAGTGAACCGCTTGTAAAGAGTTGTAAGAGGGGTATTTACCCTTCCATTTCAAGAGATTTGCTAGTGGAAGGTGGGAGCCTCATCGAAGAGGGGCCTCGCAAGTGGATGTAGGTCATTTGACCGAACCACTTTAAAATCGGCGTAATCTCTGGTTTGTGTTTATGTTTATGCATTTATCTTTCTGCAAACCTTTACTTTGCTAAGTTCACTGCCCTCATCTTATTACGCATGCTTTCAACGCAATTGAAACGATTTCAAACGAAACATTATTTTTATCGTACGAAAGATTTTCTAAAACCGAAGTTTTAATCCGCTGTACTAATTTACCCCCCCCTCTTAGTGCCGCTCCGATCCTAACACTCTCTTCGTTGTCCACCAGCGATGTTCAACATCCTAGGAGCACCCAATCCAGTGCTAGTCATAGGTATCCTGCACGCCAATCATGTGAGTGATGACATGTGTGCCTTGACACGTAATTTTTTTGTTTATATTTTGACATGTTATCACTTCATATTACCTGTTGCTCGAATATATTGTAATGTCTATGGATCTATACAATGAGAATTGAATCGTAATGAGATCACGATAATGAGACCGATTCACTTTTAAACACAAATCCTAAATAATTTTGGTCATAGGTTACTCGAGAGGGACATCGAGAAAACTAGACAGACTGGTGTGCTGTATACCTATCCATATGATGGACGCAGTTGGTCTCATAGTTGCTCATGTGGGGACACTGGAGATACAGTACATGTGCTCATTGGAGAATGAGTTCACTAATTGATCCGCTTACGGAATGCTGGATGATTGATGATGCCTTATTATTAGACAACGATTCTATAGTCCTGGTGGTATATCTGGTCTTTAGACTTGAGACACCAAGGATGCCCTATATGAGTACTCCATTCTTTGATATTAGACTTATAGGTCTGGAGGTTCCAAATCTAGCATAATCGGTCATTGGGAGTGGTAGCCAACCTTATGATGACTATTGAGTATCGATAGAGGATCATCCACTCTTAGTATCATGAGAGAAATATCCAATGTGTTCTTACTCAGACAAATCCTTGGCTAGTGTCATTCAGATTGAGAGAGAAAGAGTTCTCTAGGAGACTTTGATTAGAGCGAGACTCGATTAGAAACCGTATGGGTCTGACAATACCATGCCCGGTATATGGTCTTTGGGATATTAGATGGAAGAGAGCCTATATGTATATGGTAATTGAGGACAGATAGGTCTAATGGATTGGATTCCCCTATATCATTTGGGGACTATGGCATAGTGGGCTAGTACGTTCGTAGTTGATGAGTCGAGTGAATTATTATGAAGATAATAATTCACCGTGTAAGAAGTTCTGATAGGTATGACTCACTCCGAGCTCGATATTGGGCCTAAAGGGTTACACACATATGATAGACATTGCGATAAGTAGAGGTTCAGATATGAGATATTTAGAGCAACTATCTTATTGGATATCCAATAAACCCATGAATTATAAGATCCTATGGATGAGATCCAATAATAGCCCATAAGAGATTATTGGATAGAGATCCACTAATCTAAGAGACTTGGGTAGTTGGATAGAGATTTAATACCCAATAGGACAGGATCCATTAGGGTTAAGTTGATAGGGGACCTCTATAAATATAAGGGAATCAGTGGTTCATAGGCTATAGCTTTTTGGTTACCTCTCTTATTCTCCTCCCCCTCTCCACCTCATATAGCAGGCTTGAAGTTTTGAGGAGCATTGTTGCAGCCCTGTTGTATGGATCACCATTAGAGAGGAGGGCGTTTGATCTCCTTCACCATCTCATAGAGATCTGTACGGATTTAGAGATATACGATCTCCCTAGGTAACACAATCTTTAATATACACAATTTTCTATTTTGTTAATTTTGCATACCAATCTTCGCACAACGATAAACATATCTTTGAAAAATTGGGGATTTTATTTTCTATTCTTCTGCTGCGCATGTGATGTCGCCCCCAAAGATTTCCCAACATTCAGTACTAAATCCGGACCACAAACTATGGTTACGCTAAGATAATCTCATCCTCCAAGCAATTTAAGCCTCGATCGCTAGATCCATCGCCCCACTCATATCTTTGTGACACCATTGTCGAAGCTTGGTGCAAGTTATAAATCACCTTGGCAAATCGTTCAAGTACTCATATGCTTAGTCTCCTATCTAGTCTCATGAAAACAAAATAAGAGGGAATTACTATTATCGATTATCTATAAAATATAAAAATTATCATCGATAACTTGGCCTTGATAGATCATTCCCTCAGTGATAAAGAAGTCACTATCTATACCTTCAACGGCCTAGGGGATGAGTACAAGGAACTGTCAGCAGCAATACAAGCACGTGAGTCATTAGTGTCATTCGAAGAACTATATGATAAGCTGACTAACTTTGAGATATATCTAAAGCGCGAGGACAAATTGCCAGGGCCATCTATCACAGCTCAAGTTAGTCAAAAATCCATGAGGAGGGGTAATCAGTATAACAAGAATATAAACAAAGGTTTGAGCAAGATGCCTCCTAAACTTATAAGCTCCAAACAAACCATCCCTCCTCCATATCATTAACATTTCAATCATAACTACTAAGGTGGCTACTTCAATCATCAGTAGTCTTAGCGCCCTAACCATATAAACCAACAAAGAGTTATCTGCCCATTGTGTGATAAAATCAGCCACTCTGCAAAGGTCTATCGATCTTGACCCAAACTTCCTGCTCAATCACATTAGCCTCAAGCTAATCTCACGACTACTCCAAACACTAGTGATCATAATTGGATTGTGGACTCTAGCGCATCTTATTACATTACTTCTGATCTACAAAACTTGTCCATCCACAACAACTATAGCGGAAATAATGACATCATCATCGGTGACGGTAAAGGAATCCCTATTACTTATATTCGTTCCATAATACTTAATTCACCTAACATAACTTTTACACTCGATGATATTCTGTGTGCACATCACATTAAGCGAAATCTTATTTCTGTTTTTTTAATTTTATAAATAAAATAATACCTTAATTAAAATTTTTCCTAACTCTTTTCTTATCAAAGATTTAAGCACGAGCGCATCCTTGGTCTGAGGCCAGAGTAAGGACAATGTTTATGAATGATCATCAATTCCATAAATAAAACAACCCACTATTTACTTTTTAGTTGCAACTCCAATTGATGTGTGGCATTATAGTCTTGGTCATCCCCCACCCTCTATTTAACATAAATTACTTTCTCGTTATTCTTTTCAAACTCTTAAAAATTATAGCATTATAGCTCATTATGAGGCTTGTTTCAGTAATAAAAAGTCATAGACTCCCTTTTGGCATATCCTCTATATCCTGTTCTAAATAATTTGAAATTATTTATAATTATGTTTGGGGCCTTGCCCTAATCACTTCTTTTGACAAGTTTAGATTTTATGTCATTTTCATAGACTATTTTACTAGGTACACATGAATATACTCTCTCCATCATAAATATGAAGTTTTAATAATTTTCATCAACTTTAAAAAGTTGGTCGAAAACTTCTTTCAATCTACAATTAAAACAGTTTACTCTAGTGGCGGAGGTGAATATCAAGGCCTCACATCCTACCTCTCAACCTGTGGCATCCAACACCTTAAGTCATCCCCACATACTCCTCAACTAGTTGGCTCTGCTGAATGCAAATATCGACATATAGTTGAAACTAGTCTTACACTTCTATATCAAGCCTCCATGCTAGTAACCTTTTGATTTGTAGCCTTTCAAACTACTGTCTACCTTATTAATCGTATGCTCACTCTAGTCCTCCAATACTAGTCACCATTTGAAAAATTATTTTCTAAATCCCTAAGCCTTTAAAAACTCAAAGTAATTTATTGTTTATGTTATCCGTGGCTATGTCCCTATGCCTCACACAAGATAACATCAAGATCTAAACCTTACATTTTCATAGGATACTCTCTTGAACATAATACATTTCGATGCTACGAACCCAAATCTCAAAAAATCTTTATATCACATCAAGTTATTTTTGTGGAGTCTACCTTTCCGTTTCAAAACCATGAGTCTCCTACCATGCAAGCTATTCCAACAAATATATATCACTAGAGTATACTGTCGATCCTCTCAAATGAGTCTCTCACCACATCATTCAGTCCTTTTCCTAAGGATCCACATTCTCTTATTCTCTCGATTTAGTAGCTCCTTACTCTCTCCATTGCTTCTCCTCTCCCTTCTTCACAAGCTTCACCTACTACTGAAGTAATGTCCTCAGAAACATAACCATCTTCTTAACCCTCTTTTGGACCCAGTGACACTGATATACGTCAGCCTACCCCAACCCATGTCAATGCCTTTCCACCACCCATACCAATAACATAACCTACATCTCTTAGACATCTAATGACAATACGCTCGAAAAGTGGTATTTTTAAACCACGTAAGGTTCTCGACCTACATGCTATCATAAAATCCTCTCCTGAGACCAATGAACCTACCACAATTATTCAAGCCCAAAAATCTCCACACTGGCGTAAAGCCATGTATGAAGAATATGATGTCTTACTCCATAACTCTACATGGACCCTTGTACCTTTTCATTCTACACAAAATATCATCGGGTGTAAATGAGTCTTTCGAATTAAGCGGAACCCAAACAAGTCCGTTACTAGATATAAAACATGTCTAGTAGCCAAAGGTTTTCATCAATGACTTGGAGTTGACTTCAAAGAGACTTTCAGTCTTATTGTTAAACCTATACTAATTCGGCTTATCCTAAGTTTAGCCATCTCAAAAGACTGTCACTTACGATAATTAGACGTTAATAATGGCTTTCTATAAGGGACTCTAATTGAAGATGTCTTTACGCAACAACCCTATGACTTCGTTCATCATCAGTATCCAAGAATGTTTGCAAACTATAAAAAGCCATTTATGAACTCCGTTAAGCTCCAAGAGCTTGGTATACTGAACTTGGATCGTTTCTGATATCAACAGGTTTCATCAACTCCAAGTCTGATACCTCATTATTCCTGTGACAACAAAATGGAAACACAATATATCTTCTAGTATATGTGGACAATATCATAGGCAATGATCCCTTGGAGATTCAGGCATTTCTAAAGCAATTGGCTGATCGGTTCTCTTTCAAAGATCTAGGATCCTTGAGTTACTTTTTGAGAGTGGAAGCAACATTTACATCCTCATGTTTCCTCCTATCACAAAGTAAGTACATTCAAGACTTATTATCAAAGACAAATATGCAAGATGCAAAAGAGGTTGTAACTCCCCTCTCTACTAGTGAATCACTCAAATTATGTGATAGCATCCCTACTACGGACTCAACTCAATATTGATAAGTACTTGGATCCTTACAGTACTTGACTCTCACCCGTCCGGATATCTCATTTGCGCTCAATAAATTATCTTAATATATGCACCAGCTTTCTACTATGCATTGGTCTACGATTAAATAAATTTTGTGGTATCTTAAAGAGACCCTCAATCATGGTCTCTTTCTCCGCAAACACACCCCACTTCATCTCCATGCCTTTGCTGATGCTGATTGGACAAAAAACTTTTATGATAGAACATTTATGTCAGGGTATATTATCTTTTTTGAATCTAATTCAATTAGTTGGAGTTCTAAGAAGCATAGACAGTCGCATAGTTTACAACTGAAACTGAATATCATATCATCGCTACCACTACTGTTGAACTCAATTGGGTTACAAATCTCCTCAAGGAACTCAACATCAGTTCTACCCTTACTCCTACAATATATTGTGACAACGTTGGAGCTACATATTTATGTGTCAATCCAGTGTTCCACTTACGCATGAAACACGTTGCCATTGACTTTCACTTCGTACGAGATCAAGTTGTTAGATATCAGCTACGTGTCTTTTATGTACATACGGTTGATCAACTAGTAGACTCACTCACAAAGTCTCTCGCCCGTAAACTATTTTTATTGCATCGGTCTAAGGTCGGCATCCTTAATAGGAGCTCAATCTTGTGGGGGCATGATAACAGATTGAGATTTTCTTAATTGCATAGTAGATGATATTTCCCTGAGAAAATCTTGCTGCTTAGTTATGGAAAATCCTTTCTTTCAATATGTATAAATAGACATCGTATCAAGCTAATTGAAGCATACTTTTTGCCTTTACACTTCATTCTTCGTTTTATTATAAATCACCATGACAAGGTAGAAAGGTGCATTTTTTTTTAGGGTAAGTGAAAGTATTTAGATTATATAATTCTTTTGTAAAAAAAAATATTAATTGTGATATTATTTATAATGAAAAAAATTCTGAATACAGGGTGAAAATATTATTGAACAATCAGCATTAACAAATTTTGATAAAGATGAAGAATTCATCCTCTTATTCAAGATCATTAGCCTATATCATAGTTCCACAAGGCTTAACGATAGGAGTAAAAACTAATGAAACTATAGACGTAAGATTCAGTTCATAGATAAGAAGGATTATAGGATATATGAACTTGACCAGTCTAAAGATCCATTAATGCATTTTGCTTAATTTTCATATTGTGATCTTATAACATTACAATCATAACCTGGAAAGGCGATAGATGATGAAATTATAATAATTAAAAAAAATTATGGGAGTTAACAGATCTTCCTAAGGGCTAGAAGATAATTGGTATAAGTATGTGATGAAGTTAATAAATACAAAGCTCATTTAAGCATTGACTACTAATAGGTATTTACTCCACAAATGATTATTACATTAACATCACAAAACACTTGGTTTATGTTTCAATTAGATGTGAAATCAACAATTCTTGTATGGAGACATGCAAGAACATATATATATATATATATATATATATATATATATATATATATATATATATATATATATATATATATAACACCGGGAGCGAAATTAAATGGAACTACAATCAAATAGAACACTAAGATATACGTGGAAAATCCCTTCAATGTGAAGGGTAAAAACCACGGGGCAAACTAAAGATAATCTACTATGAAAATAATGAATATACAAATCTCAATCTCTTGCCCTAAACCCTAGCAACAATCTCAAGAGAATAACTGGGATACAAGGATTATGTCACTGCCCACAATATCTAAAACCTCCCCAAGTAATCACAGCAAGAGTCTACTGTAGATTTGATCTAACCTGAGATAGAACACTACTAGATGATTGAGAATAGCCTCTCTACGTTGTCCTTGTCTTCTTCCCTTTCTTTCTCTTCCTTTTCTGCCTTGTTTTCTTCCTTTTCTTTGGAATCCCGTGACTATTTTCTTCTCCCACGTTGCTGCCCTATTTATGCCTTTTTCTGCCTCCAAAACGTAGCCACCACACCCCCCTAATATTAATTAGGGTTAGGTTAAGAGGGGGTGTGGGCTGCCTAAGCCCACTATGGGCTGAATCTATGGGCTGCCAGCCCAACAACCTCCCCCTTTAGCCCATAAGGGAGGCTGTCCCATGACTCCTCAATGTGAAGGCATACCGATCAACTGTCGGCATATCTCCTACCTTTCTTTTGGTAAGGTCTTCATTCCATTTGGTAGCAGTACCAAATCATAAGTGTGGTTCTTCTGAAGAGCATCCATCTCTTCCTGCATAGAAATTAACCACTTCTCTTTCTGCTCACTTTCAACTGCTTCCTGGTAACTCTTTGGTTCACTTGCATCAGTAAGCATCACATACTCATCTGTAGAGTATCTTCTAGAAGGTTGAGGTTGTCTAAAAGATCTTCTCAACTGAGATTCTATTGGAACTTACTCTCCTACTTCTTCTTGCTCAACATGTCCTGCAGGTAGATCAACATTAGGCTCTACACCATCTTCCTGCATATCTCCCCCATCACCCTGATATACTGGAGGAATAACTGGGTCACAATCTGCTAATCCTTCTGTAGAAGTCTTGGCTAGTGCCTTCTTTTTCAAAGCCTCAAAGGTTTGATCCTCAAAGAAGACTACATCTCTGCTTCTGAACACCTTCTGCTTTTTTGGATCCCAAAGCCTGTAACCAAAATGATCATGTGAGTAACTAAGAAAAATACATTCTTTAGTCTTACCATCCAGCTTGGACCTCTCATTGTCTGAAATATGTGCAAATGCACGACAACCAAATACTCTCAAATGCCTGTAGGAAACATCTTTTCCTGACCATACATGCTCTGCAACAACACCATCTAGGGCTGTACATGGTGATAAGTTGATCACATCAACTGCAGTCCTCAAAGCCTCATCCCAAACCAAAAGCTTGGCCTATGAAAGCATATATCTGATCTTTTCCATGATGGTGCGATTCATCCTCTCTACAATTGCATTATGCTAAGGTGTACTAGGAACTATCATCTCATGTTGGATCCCATGTGACATGCAATAGTCATTAAACAATCCTGTATACTCACCACCATTATATGATCTTATGCATTTCAATTTCCTTTTTGTCTCTCTTTTAACCCTAGCATGAAACTCTTTGAAGACATTAATAACATGATCTTTGGTCTTCAAAGCATAGGCCCAAACTTTCTTGGAAAAATCATTTATAAAAGTGATAAAATAAAGTGCACAACTTATACCAAGAACATCAATAGATCCACCAGAAGTTTTTATCCTCAAAGGACCACATACATCTGTATAAACACGGTCTAAGGCATGTATTTTTCTAGTTAAAACAACACTAGTAAATGAAACTCTATGTTGTTTACCTGCCAAACAATCAATACAAGAGTTCAGATGTATACCTCTGAGGTCTGGTAATACCTCTCTCTTGGAAAGAGCTTGCAGCCTCTTCTCACTCATGTGTCCCAATCGCCTATACCACAACTCTATACTGAAGTCTTTTTCTATAGCATTTAACTGCTCACCATAAGCTTTAGCCTGCAACCTGTACAAAGTATGACATTTCTTTCCATTAGCTATAACAAGAGAACCCTTACTAAGCTTCCATTGCCCTTTGTGAAATCTGCTATCATAGTCTTCATCATCTAGCCTTCCAACTGAAATTAGATTCAGCCTCAAGTCAACCACATGCCTCACATCCTTAAGCACCAACTTGCAGCCAAGGATGGTCTTTAAATAGATATCACCCATGCCAATGATGTCTGTTGTGCCATAGTTGCCCATCTTGACAACATCAAAATTTCTAGACCTGTATGTAGCAAAAAACTCCCTTCGTGGTGTAGCATGATAAGAAGCACCTGTTGCTAGTCATAGTTGCCCAGCAAGCCAATCACGTAAGTGATGGCACGTGTGACTTGATACAGAATCTTTTTGCTTATTATATTTTGGCGTATATCACTTTATAACTATTGCATATGTGCATATATATATATATATATATATATATATATATATATATATATATATATATATATATATATATATATATATATATATATATATATATATATATATATATATATATATATATATATATATATATATATATATATATATATATATATATATATATATATATATATATTGTGATGTCCTTGGATTTGTGCAATGAGAATCGGATCATGATAAGATCACGATAATGAGATCGATTCACCTTTAAACACATATCCTAAATAATTCCGGTCATAGGTTACTCGAGAGGGACATCGTAATAACCGGACAGACTGATGTGTTGTATACCCGTCCATATGATGGATGCAGCTGGTCTCATAGCTGCTCATGTAGGGACACTAGGGATACAGTACAGGTGCTCATTGGAGAATGAGTTCACTGATTAATCCACTTACGGAATGCTGGATGGTTGATGATGACTTATTGTCAGACAGCGATTCCGTAGTCCTAGTGGTATATCTGGTCCTTAGACTTGAGACACCAAGGATGTCCTGTATGAGTGCTCCACTCTTTGATACCAGACTTATAGGTTTGGCTGTCCCAGATCCAGTACAGCTGGTTATTGGGATTGGTAGTCTACCTTACGAGAGCTATTGAGTGTCGATAGAGGATTATCCACTCTCGACGTCATGAGAGGAATATCCCATGTGTTCTTGCTCAGATAAATCCCTGGCCAGGGTCATTCGGGTTGAGAGAGAAAGAGTTTTCCGGGAGAATCCGTATAAAGTGAGACTCGAGTAGAAACCGTATGGGTCTGACAGCACCATGCTCGATATAAGGTCTCTGGGATATTAGATGGATGAGGGACTATAGGTACACGGTAACTGAGGAGAGACAGGTCCAATGGATTGTATTCCCCTGTATCGTCTAGGGATTACAGCGTAGTGGCCTAGTACGTCCGTAGTCGATGAGTCGAGTGAATTATTACAGAGATAATAATTCACTGAGTTAGAAGGAGTTCTGACAGGTATGACTCACGGCCAGCTCGATATTGGGCCTAGAGGATCACACACATATGGTAGGCATTGCGATGAGTAGAGGTTCGGATATGAGATATCCGACGGAGCCCTTGTCTTATTGGATGTAGATCCAATACCCACTAGGGGAGGACCCATTAGGGTTTGACAGGGGACCTCTATAAATAGGAGGGATTCAGAGCCTCATAGGCTAAAGCTTTTGCTTGCCTTTCCTATTCTCCTCTCCCTCTCCACCTTAGAGCAGGCCTAGAGTTTTGAGGAGCATCATCACAACTCTACTGTGTGGATCACCGCTAGAGAGGAGGACGCTTGACCTCCTTCACCCTCTCCTAAGGATCTGCAAGGAAACAGGGATATATGATCTCCCTAGGTAACACAATCTACTCTATACGTAGTTTTAAGTTTCGCGGATTTTGCGCACCAATCTTCGCACGACGATGAACATCTTTTTGGGAATCGGGGATTTTGTTTTCTTGTTCTTCCGCTGCGCATGTGATGTCGCCCCCAAGATTTCCCAACAGTGGTATCAGAGCCAGGTTTTTCGTGCGAATGATTGGTTTTGAACTGCGTGTGTTGTGTTTAGGAAGAATTTTGACGTCAAAATCGTTGACGCAAAAACAAGGAAGGGCAGCAACAGTTGCTGCCCTCGATCTGCGTGCAGCGCAGCGTAGCCGAAGGCGGGCAGCATAGGGGTTGCATCTGCAGCAGGCTTGCGTTCGGCGGGGCTGGCAGCCCGCGGGCAGAGGCGCTTGCGGTCGCTTCTCCCGCGGGGTTGCATATGTGCATATATATATTGTGATGTCCTTAGATTTGTCCAATGGGAATCGGATCGTGATGAGATCACGATAATGAGATCGATTCACCTTTAAACACATATCCTAAATAATCCCGGTCATAAGTTACTCGAGAGGGACATCGTGATAATCGGACATACTGGTATACTGTATACCCGTCCATATGATGGATGCAGCTGGTCTCATAGCTGCTCGTGTAGGGACACTAGGGATACAGTATAGGTGCTTATTGGAGAATGAGTTCACTGATTGATCCACTTACGAAATGCTGGATGGTTGATGATACCTTATTGTTAGACAGCGATTCCGTAGTCCTAGTGGTATATCTGGTCCTTAGACTTGAGACACCAAGGATGTCTTGTATGAGTGCTCCACTCTTTGATACCAGACTTATAGGTTTGGTTGTCCCAGATCTAGTACAGCTAGTCGTTGAGAGTGGTAGTCGACCTTACGAGGGCTATTGAGTGTCGATAGAGGATCATCCACTCTTGACGTCATGAGAGGAATATCCTATGTGTTCTTGCTCAGATAAATCCCTGGCCAGGGTCATTCGGGTTGAGAGAGAAAGAGTTCTCCGGGAGAATCCGATTAGAGCGAGACTCGAGTAGAAATCATATGGGTCTGACAGCACCATGCTCGATATATGGTCTCTGGGATATTAGATAGATGAGGGACTATAGGTACACGGTAACTGAGGACAGACAGGTCCAATGAATTGGATTCCTCTATATCGTCTGGGGACTACGGCGTAGTGGCCTAGTACATCCGTAGTCGATGAGTCAAGTGAATTATTACAGAGATAATAATTCACTGAGTTAGAAGGAGTTCTGACAGGTATGACTAACGGTTAGCTCGATATTGAGCCTAGAGGGTCACACACATATGGTAGGCATTGCGATGAGTAGATGTTCGGATATGAGATATCCGACGGAGCCCTTGTCTTATTGGATGCAGATCCGATACCCACTAGGGGAGGACCCATTAGGGTTTGACAGGGGACCTCTATAAATAGGAGGGATTCAGAGCCTCATAGGCTAGAGCTTTTGCTTGCCTTTCCTATTCTCCTCTCCCTCTTCACCTCAGAGTAGGCCTGGAGTTTTGAGGAGCGTCGTCACAACCCTACTGTGTGGATCACCGCTAGAGAGGAGGATGCTTGACCTCCTTCACCCTCTCATAAGGATCTGCAAGGAAACAGGGATATACGATCTCCCTAGGTAACGCAATATACTCTATACACAGTTTTAAGTTTTGCGGATTTTGCGCACCAATCTTCACACGACGACGAACATCTTTTTGGGAATCGGGGATTTTGTTTTCTTGTTCTTTCGCTGCGCATGTGATGTCACCCCCAAGATTTCCCAACACCTGTATCAATCACCCACTCAAGATCCTGACATACACATGAAAAAATATCATCAGAAGGAGATAAAATAAATAATCACCACCCTACATGTAATTGTGATATTATCTTTTGACTCTATAGACTCCACTTCTTTTCCCCTTTTCTTGCTCTTCTTAGGTTGCTTATATTGGTTCTTGTAATGTCATTTCTCACCACAATTATAGCAAATAATATATTTTCTTGATCTTGACTTGCTTCTACCCATGCGTGAACTGCTTCTAGATTTTGACCTTCTTCTATTCTCTGAGATAAGTGCTTGTGAATCATTCTGAGATGTTGCTGAACTCTTTCTTCTCAACTCCTCATTCAACAAACTGCTTGTTACTTGACTCATAGTGATAACACTATCTGGCGCAGAATTACCAAGGGAAACCACCAATGTCTCCCAACTTTCTGGTAATGAACTGAGAAGTAACAATTCCTGTAACTCATCATCAAGAGACATTTTCATAGAGGATAACTGGTTAGTAATACTCTACATTTCATTCAAATGCTTAGCAATAGAAGCACCCTCTCTATATTTTAGGTTCACAAGTTTCTTGATCAAAAAAGCTTTGTTGCTAGCTGTTTTTCTTTCATAGAAACTTTCCAACTTTTTCCAAAGAGAATATGCAGAAATTTCAGTAGAAACATGGTGAAAGACACTATCATCAAGCCATTGTCGAATAAATCCAATTATTTTTCGATCTAACCTCTTCCACTCATCATCTGTCATAGTTATGGGTTTTACGCTATCCCCCTGCAAAGGTCCATACAAATCTTTGCAATACAAGAGATCTTCCATTCTTGGTTTCCATATCATTCAATTGTTTCCATTTAAACTAATCATGCGAGAAACATTACTGGCCTCTATGTTCAAATACAAAAATTAAATCACCAAAACCTCGCTCTGATACCAGTGGATGGGGATATACACAGGAATAACATTTGTATATGAACAAATACTAGAAGACCATAATATGCAACGGAATTAAATAGAACCACAATCAAATAGAATACCAAGATATACGTGGAAAACCCCTTCAATGTGAAGGGTAAAAACCATGGGGCAAACTAGAGATAATCCACTATAAGAATAATGAATATACAAATCTCAATCTCTTGCCCTAAACCCTAGCAACAATCTCAAGAGAATAACTGGGATACAAGAATCACGTCACTGTCCACAATATCTAAAACCTCCCCAAGTAATCACAGTAATAGTCTACTATAGATTTGATCTAACCTGAGATAGAACACTGTTAGATGATTGAGAACAGTCTCTCTACGTTGTCCTTATCTTCTTTCATTTCTTTCTCTCCCTTTTCTACCTTGTTTTCTTCATTTTCTTTAGAATCCCATGACTATTTTCTTCTCCCACGTTGCTGTCCTATTTATGCCTTTTTTTGCCTCCAAAACGCAGCCACCACACACCCCTGATGTTAATTAGGGTTAGGTTAAGAGGGGGTATGGGCTGCCCAAGCCCACTATCGGCTGAATCTGTGGACTGCCAGCCCAACAATATATATATATATATATATATATATATATATATATATATATATATCAATTAATCTTAAAAATGAGCATAAAATATATAAATAAAAAAAAAGGTTCTATATGGACTAAAACAAACTCCAAAAGTTGGTATATAGATTCTTCTTATTTTTTTTGAAAAAGAAAATTCAGAAATACCTATATGAACATATACTTTTTTTTATTAGAGTTGAAGATGGAGGAAAAATGGTTCTTATATTATATGCTAGATGATCTGATTTATAGTAGAAATGATAGTGCAATCTTACACTGACATCTCTATTTCCCAAAAGAAATATGCACTAAGTAATTTTGGATAGATTTTAGATGACAAATTGTATTTCTATTTCAACTCCAACTGATTTGAGTTGGAAACTAACAAAAGATTGACAACACACCTTTTAATAAATGGTTAGAAGGTTTAATGTATTTGACTAGTAATATAATAATGCATGCGAAAAGTCTTATCAGTAGAAACATAGAAACTCCGAAACGATAGGGGCGCATCATCATCATCATCATCATCATCTTCTTCTGGCAACGAAGAGAATTTATTGATATCTACGAGCAGTATCAAATTCGGGTTATTGTTTAGAATGGGAGATGATAAGTCAGATTTAATTGGCTTCAACAAACAGTGACCGTGCAGGAGGAGATATTGATGATAGAAAATGAAAAAGTATACCCAGTGTAAGTTTTTAATGCTTGGTTTGGTTGGTTGTAGAGCTATTTTATGGCTTTTAAAATAGCAATCGATTGTTTGTTGTCTGTCTTATCAACCACAACATTCATTTGTCGAGCCATATATATTATTATATATATAGTCGAGGAAAATTCTGAAGGAGATTCATTTTGAACGAGGAGGACACCATTTCAATTTTTTTTTGTGATAATTGCTCTGCAATCAAATATTTCAATAATTTTTTGTTTTGTATTAAAGAAGTAAGTAAATACATTGATGTCAAGTATCGCTGCTTCAAATGTATTAAAGAATTAAGTAAATACATTGATTTCAATAATTTTGTTTTGATACGATGGCTACCTTCTTTTCGACAACTTAATACAATATATCGTTATCCACAAAATAGAATATTAACATTTCTAAGAGACGCTCTGCTCTGCTCTGCTCTTCTCTTTACGGTGGCATGAAATATCATCAACATTCTCATGTATATATATATATATATATATATATATATATATATATATATATATATATATGTATATATATATATATATGTATATATATATATATATGTATATATATATATATATATGTATATATATATATATATATACATATATATATATATATATATACATATATATATATATATATATATATATATATATATATATATATATATATATATATATATATATATATATATTACAAACAACGTGATGACAAGACTAAGAGGTGTATCACAATAAGATTGGGGGCTGTGTATCTATAGCTTAATTCTGATGTATGCTATCTTTAATGGAGGGTTGGAAGGATGATTGGCATCCTCAACTTGCTTATATTTCGTTAGAGAGATACTCTCCTATCATGGCTAAATCAAATGATATGATTCACATCAAATTAAGAACAGAGAGGATCTCATGTACATCATGAGAGGTTTTGATTATGAATTTTATCGGATGTTTAGTGTGTTAAAAAAAAATTATACTACCTTGAGTTTTCTTTCACACCGGAAAAATAGAATCAAGTATTATTAAGTATCTTGGGCCAAACCTCCTATCCAAATAAACCGTAAAATCCTCCTTCGGTTCAACTTAAATTATATATATCTATGTACATATATAATATGATGATGATGATGATGATGATGATACCCTGTGAGACAGGGAATTGGGGCACACCACCCAAGTCAAGTGGCAAGCCAAGACGACGACGTACGACCACGACTACCGACGCATCCCCACACCACGACTGTCGCTTTCACGATGACCACTTTCTTCCTCGCGCATTTTCGTCGCAACGGATAGTCGTGTTATATTTATTTATTTATTCATCAGGTGTTATTTACAAGTTGATTTTACATTTTAGGTTACGTAAAAATAATAATAATAATAATTATTGCCAACAGACGTCGAGGAAAAAGCGAACGATCAAGGAATCTGATGCTTATCTCTTTCTTTTCTAGTCGATTGTAATGTGCTGAGAAAACTATCTTTCTTTTTATTTTCATGTAAGAGATGACAAAAAAAAAAAAAAAAAAGAAGATTTGTATATATCTAAACATCCTTGAAATTTCAATTCTATATTTCTCTTCTAACGGGCGTCTAGCAAAGATAGGGTGCGAAGCCGGTGGGCGGGTGGGGGCCCTTCCCGGAAAGGAACGGGTGAATTCACTTGACAACCGACCCTCGCCCCCCTCCCTAATGGCGGAGGACTGGTGGATGGATGGAGGCATCATTTTGGCAGCCCACCCGACGGGGCCAGTTTGCCCTTCTTGATCTCAAAGCCGTGCGACTGCTCTCGCTTGATTGGAAACACTCCCCCCCCTAACCTTAAGCCAAGCAACGCTCAACCGCTTCCTCTTCTGGTTTATTAACTCCTCCTCCTCCACTCTCTCATGGCGACACCGACGAAGAAGCCATAGCAGACCATACCAGAGGAAGAGGAGATATAAATCGAAAGACAGAGAGACACGTACCTCTCATCATGGCTTCCTCCAGCTTCCATGAAGAGGAGACGGACGATGGCTTCGTCTCCGCCGTCCGCCACGAGTCCCCGCAGCAAATCCCCGCCGCTCCTCGGTGCACACAGGAGTCGCTACAGCTGGATGACGGCGGGGGCGACGAGTCAGAGGACGACGACGACTTCGAATTCGCTTTCGTGATCAAGGACCCTGAGGGCGGTCAGGACATTACCGCCGACGAGATCTTCTCCGACGGCCAGATCCGCCCCGTCTACCCCGTCTTCGGCCGCGCCCTCCTCCTCGCCGACGACGACGGCCTTCGCCGCCGCGGGAGAGCGGCGGCGGAGCTGGAGGAGGAGCGCGCGACCTCGGCGGTGCGGGGAACCCTCCGCCACCTCTTGATCGCGGAGCGGGAGGAGAACCTTGGCGCGTCATCGTCGTCCTCGTCCTTGGCGGCGGACGAGCTCGCTGGGGTCCCGCCGGGGACGTACTGCGTGTGGGCCCCCAGGTCGGCGGCGCTGACGCCGACTCGGTGCAAGAAGAGCCGATCCACGGGGTCCTCCTCCCTACGGTGGCGGTTCCGGGACCTGGTGGTAGGGCGGAGCCACAGCGACGGGAAGGAGAAGTTCGTGTTTCTCGCAGCCGGGGAGGACAACGACAAGGAGAAGGAAAGCCGTTGCCGTGTAACCAAGACGGAGGAGACGGGGAAGGGCAAGGAGGACAAGGCGAAGGGGAAGCGTGGTGAGGCGACCGAGGTGGATATAGCCACCGCTCATCGGATCTATTACGGGAGCCGCGGCGGCGCCCGGAGGTCGGTCCTACCGTACAAGCAGGACTTGCTTGGCTACTTTGCTAATGTGAACGGGATTTAGCCGGAGGCATCGCCCTTTTTTGAATCTCTCTCTTTCTGTTCCTATCTTTAATGGTTATAATTTCTTAGCTAGAAGACCTCTTCTTCTTTTTTACTGTGGCCGTGTGAAGCTTGTTCGTGTTGACATGGAAGTACCAGTGTGACCGCTTTACACTTGTTGTGCTAGTGTGTGTGTGGGGATGGGGGAATGGTCAACCTTCTGTCATTGACTAGTGTTGACCACCATGGTGCCTCGTAGGGTAGTGCACGTTGATGGCAATGGTGGTGTGTAATCATATTTACTAAACCCTAAGTTAGTGACATGACAAGACGATAATTTGCAACAACTCCTCCATGAAATATATAATCTAATCGAAGAGAAATGACCCATCATGTAATTATCATGAATTGATTCGATTTGTGGTCCCAGACAGTGACACCTGCTTTACACTTGGCGGTGCTTGCTTTGTTAGTTTCGTAGACTTAAGCAAAAGATGAAATCGAAAGTAAGAAAATGGACATCTAAGTCACACAAAGAAGAAATGGAGACATGGAATTGATATGCTCGAGTGGTCCCTGCCATGGTGCTGCCAAACTTTGTGTGCATGCTGAACCTTGGCATTTCTTTAAGGGAAAAAAGCTAATGAACACGGTGAAATATTATTAGGATATCAGTGGCTGGTCATGTACCTGAAGAGACCTTGGAGACCGATGATGATGGATCTGACACCACAAAGTTCCATGTGTTTGATCCTTGGATACGTCAAGAGACCAAGCTGAAATGGTGCGAGCAGCTCCTGCTGGAAGCAGCCATGACTGCACTGTATTAAATCTTGGATATCCATGTAAATCCTGCTCATGAATTAAGGAACTATGCGTACTTATTAGAACAAAAACAAATGCTTGTTAAAACAATTTATCATGGGAAAAAAACCAATCACAGGTGTGTCGTTTTCACCCTTGATGTCACTGCTGTTAACCTGGAATGATCTGGTTTGGTGCTTCAACATCAGCTATGTGGAAATTGATTGGCAATGTCAAATTGCACTACTAACAGCGGTGCTTGCTGGGGCCATGATAAAGAAATGGAAAGCAAACGACGCTTCTCATTACACCAGGATTCAATGGAATCATGTGCAATTACATTACAGTTAGCTACCTCTTCCTCCATGCTCGAGGTTTTCTTCTCTCTGCAGTCTCATTTTCTTGTGAAGTTACATCAAACAGGTAATTAGCCACCGCATACATGACCGGTAGAGACAATACTCTTCATTCCAGGTAAAATAATCAATATCATTATCTGCTATACACCACATCCTTTTGGCAGGATTGAAGGACTACGAGTTCTCTTCAGAATGGAGTCTAAAGAGATTAGTTTCAGGAAGGATCGATTGCATTTTGAGATAAAATAGCTGCTATCAGAGGCAGGAGAAGAACTCATGTGATTTGTAGTATTTATTGAGAACAACATTGTAGAGAGGATGCACGGGCTCTAACAGGTTAGCATAAGGACCCAACACTGCTCTTGTTGGTGGTGGTACACTAGCATCTTTTGAGCAGCTATACTGAGACACCGACAAACCACTTAGGCAGTAACATGAATGGTAAAAGTCCCGTTGTTTGCCAGGCTTGTCCTTGAACCCTCCCTCGAGTACCTACAGACACAATGTTTTAGGTGCTTTAACTATTGAAATGATGAACAAAAAGTGCTGGTGATCAACAAGTATACGAGTAACCAAAACTATGCGATAAGTTCAGCTGCTGTAAACATGAAAAGAATAAGACAGTGCATTACGTTACACAACTATCTAAAACAAAGTCAACCTACATGTATAAATGAACTTTACACTTCCCTCCTATTCTAGAAGAAAATATTATAATGCTGTATCCAGGTAAAGCTAACAAAACCATAGTTTATTCATGCAGGATATCCCAGAATATGTTAAAATGAAGACCAAAAATTACATGACAAATATAGATTATTTCAGTCTGTCTTCAAATTTTGCTTAAAATATAAAACCATCAACTGAATCCTCAGTTTTTAGATTAGATAAATTATGTTAAGCTCATCAAATCCTCTTGACGACATTGGAACATCAGGCTAATCCTTTTGGCAACACCAGCGGTGATGATTGATGTATAAAAGACATGTTAAGACTGTATTCTAACTAATGGGAAGTCCCTCAAGTTCTATAAGCACAAACACCTGAAATATTTCTCAAATCTCATAGTTTTTGGCATCAAACTTTTGAATACTCTTGAAACAGAGTTTTCTTCATTATTCAGTACATACCTGTGAACATAGGAGTATATACTGCTGCAAGGCAATACTTTGGAATAATGGACCACATTCAGTTTGTTTTTCTATGAATGAAAAACCAAAATCTGAAAGTCCTCCTGTTTCAAGATCATTTTATAAAAATCAGCACAACAATAATGCCTAGAGTACAGGAATGCAGTTGAAGCAAAGCACCAGCATATATTTAAAAAAAAAAAATACAACTAGAGAATCAGTATCTGTTCCATTGCACAGCACATATATAAATAAGTTCAATACTGAAGAAACAGGTGAGTCTTGTAATAAAATAAGAAAACAGAAAGGACAGGAAGTCATTGTTCAAAACTTTTTAAATCCCAAGTTGTCCACTAGATTGGTCTTTAGTTGCAGACCACTCATCTTTCCTCACTTGTGTGTCTTCTTCTCCTTAAATACTATTACCCCGAACTCCACTTTTGTGCTGCAAGAACAAAAGATATCTTGTCCCTACTTTTGTCGATTCAGATGAACCCACACAGTTTGACTTACCTTATCCAGGAACAATCTTGATAATAGGTTTACTTCATGTTATCAGTCAACTTTATAATCCACTACTTTGACAGCTCAAAATTTCCTCAGATTGTGAAAACTTTAAATGTTAAAATAATAGGTGGCAAAGCACTAGATAAGTAGATACTATATCTCTTCTCCTTGCACTTTCGATAGCTTAAATGGACTCATAATTTCCATAAAACCATTGATCATCTCAAAAGAAAATAACCACAATCTTTTACCAAATCAACAACAGAAATGTTTCAACCAACAACAAAACTGAAAAACTTTCCTGATAGTCTACAGCTTCCATGACCTGGACTAGTTATATCCATCAATAACATGACCTCCATATTTCATCAGCAATTTTATGGATCAAATTAGAAGTTACTCTGGTCCGAAAAAGCCAGGATAGTCCTTGATCACTATAATATAGATAGCACTAGCAGATAACCAGCCATTTCTACCTCATGTCATCTGAATCATTAACACAAGTTTTTCTGGTGTATTAAGTACCCACATAGCCCTTTAAAGAGATTCGATTCAAATAAACGAGGCAGCTACAAATAAGAACACCTGCAATTTCAACAGCTTTGCAAAGTCTACCTTCAATTTTAGCATGAGAAGTCCCAGCTCCGCATAAGTTCCCATCTAAACCAGTTTCCTCAGTAGTGAAGTTACATGATTTATTACACGCAACAGATGCCTGCACTCGGCCGATAAAAGATGACTCCAGCTGTTTGTGAAGAATCGGCGATAGCCTTTGTGCCAAAACAAGAGCACCTCCCTAGAGAAATTTGATTTCTGAATTCTAAATTGGATGACTAAGAACCGCAAAGTAAGATAATTACCTGCCAAAACGAGTAGCAACCATCAACCAACTTATTTACTCGCCCTTGAAAACCACACTCCACTCCTTGACGAGATGCTACCCAGTCCTAACCATACATCACATACAGATACCCTTAGGACTCGAAAGTTTCAAAGCAGCATCAATGCCTAAAAGATAAGATTAATGCAATGAAGAACTCAAATCAAAGCTCACAGATATCAATTAACAGATATGACACTAGAATTTGTGACTCAGTTTCTGGGAACAATATAGTGGATGACATCTGTTACGACTACAAGAAAATTTCACTAAGCTAAATCGTGTGCAAATAAGGCACAAATATTTAACACTTCTATTCCTGGATAAACTTTATAAGTTGATCACAGAATCAGCATGCATTTGCATTTATCAATAGGGAACCATTTCATAATAATTAGTAAATTACCAACACCAGAAACGGATGCTGGGAGATGGTGCAAGGTCAAGCAATAGATTATATATATATATATATATATATATATATATTCTCAGAAATTAGAATATGAGAATAGCTACTGAAGCTTATAATGGTGTATAGATTTCTAACAACTTCATATACTAGGATAAGATATATAGCATGAATTGCAGGGAGAGCTTGCTCCATGCCACCATGTGCCACTTATTAGCGATGGCATGGGCAGTAAATATCTTATCAAGCTAAGCATGCATAGGCATAATTTAGGACATGTGCCAAGGCATGCATGTTAAAATAATGGCTGCAAGCACACCCCCTAGTCATTTATCTTTGTATGTTTGTATGCACATGATATAAAATTCACAGTAATCTCTTGAGCTTCACATAAGCCACATCCAGGAAGTACAATCTCATAATGAATTCTGATCATTTATCTTTTTGAACATTTGTTGCAAGTTATTTATTACTAATTACATACTTGACATAGTGGAGATGCATAATTAAAAACTTTGGCAGTATGCAGAATTCACAACACATAGGCTAAATCCCTAAGGTACTAAATTGACAGATAAACCAAAAAAATGGCAGGCATTATTCTAAATTTACAATTAAAAAGATTCTGGACTAAAATGCATGGCAACATAAATTGAGATTAAGCATCAAGAGCAAATGAGAAACTTCTTACAACTAGACTAGGCAAATCCACCCTATCAGCCTCATTAATCAGAATCATTGCAGCCAGCCCACAGAATGTGTACCTTTAAGAAAAACAATGCGTTGGGGACACATATATAACATACAAAAAGTTCTAAAAGGTTCTGAACACAAAATGGCATAGGCAAAACTAAAACTAATAAACTTATAAAAGATATATACCCGCCATGAGCTTCTGAACCAGGCTCTCCAGCAATACCACCTTCATATGTTTGACAGCTGAAACAAACAGAAATTTGATTGCAACTGCATTTCCATAAATTGAGGGGAAAATAGAAGTATAGAACAGTAAAAAAACCAAAAATTAAAAGGCAAAAAGCTTTGTTATGAATACGGAACTGGTAAAGTACTTGATTATGGTATCGCTGTGACAAATTAATGGTGCATCACAATATTCATGTCCAAAAAAGGTGTTATTACCATGAAGCTTTCAATATTTTACAAGTATACATGTGCAGGTCCTGACTTATGAATCACTTTGAAAACACAGACTGAAGCATGAAAAATCAGTACCTTGATTCGCAATATAGATGAGTTAGCAATGCATATAATGATTGCTATTCTCCTAAGAGGCACTTCAACCCAACAAAACAGAGGCCACAGCATCTATGCCTCATCACTTCTGTTGTTGCTTAAAACTCCATCCACAAGTCAATGATGTAATTGTACTTATTTATAAGGTGAAGCACCACTATCTTGCATATATTCATTGAGTGATAAACCATAAGCATTTATTATTTAATTGGTTTGCACTTTCAACCTCTAAGGCAACACATCCTATTTTTGATGTCTAAAGATTGATAAAGTTTTTAATAGCATCAACTACTTTGATTATAGATGTAAAATTTTCAAACATATGGTGGCGAGTCACTGAGTGTGATTGATGACATGACTAAAGAATAAACACATAGACACAAGTTCGAACAAAGAACCAACATTTGATTTCCTAGAGGCTTTAGGTTCTTGTCATTTGCGGCCTATAAGGTAATATTCAGAGACATGAAAGCCATCAAAAGGTTCAATCAAAGCCATAAAGAACCCCAAAGGAAACCCCAATGCATACAATCTAATTCCTTAAAATTTCAAGTAAAAAGGACTAGCCTCAAGATGTAATTTCCGAGATCTTTTACCAGCTCAACATCCAGAACATTGAGAATACTAGCAACCTGGTTTCACAAAGAGTTGAGAAGTGATTCAGACGAAGGACAGTGGAACGAAAAAAGGTACGCATTGCTGAAGCTAACCGAGATTGCAGTGTAGCAAGCACGAACATCAATTTCACCTCCATCATGCATTCTGACAAATAAAAAATGCTTGTCACTAGAATAGACAAAATTATCAGTAATAGATAATAACGAAGCAAACAGATTATTACATAACCAAAGAAGAGTCAGTTTGTTTGTCCACTGTTTTCCAAAATATTCATGGCAAAATTTCACATCAGAATATCAAACTCCAGAACCTGTTCCTCAAAATTGCAATACCAAAGTGCAAGATGACAATTGATTTCAAGACATCAAAACTACCCAAGAGAACCTAGATTCAAAGGAAATAATTCAAATATATATAGAGAAATTGCTTTAATGTGACTTGTTCATGATCTCCTGCAGATTTCAATTTCTACCAACCAGGACAAATTGATAAAAACAAAATAATTCTGAAGAAACCAGTTTATAAATTGTAGAAGCACCTTGGAATGAAGACTGTGGATCATGATTAACAGTTGAATAACTTCTAATACTATACCCTTTGATTGTCACAGAGACTATGTTGGGACAGTATGTATGGTTCCTACAGATACATTGCACCACAATACTCAACCGATAGAGATTGAGTATCTAAAGCACTTCATCCAAAGTTCTTAAGCACATGACACCAAAGTTCGACTTGATTGGATGTTTTTAATCCAAAAATGATCATTTTTGTTGTTTCTACCATACATTTAATGCTTAGTGCAAAGAGGTACACCTCAATAATTAGGCGAGAAAATTTGGGGCCATAGACTGCAAGATCCAAAGAGCATAAGCCACATAACATGAAAACACAACTTTTTTAGAATATGAGATTGACAATAGAGGCTGCCATCAAGTCAAATCATTTAGAATAATCTTCATGTCTTGTAAAACCCAAAATTTTTTCTGCTATTACAACCAAATATTTAACACTTCAGTGTACAGTTTAAACATATGATATCAATTGTTGAATCTGCTTGTACAGGACTGAAGTGAATATATGTACAAGGGTGTTTCTAGGGTAACTCAAAATCAAAATGCTGATTCAGCAATAGCTTTTTAAGAGAAAAAAAACATTTGAACCATGTTTTAACATATCAATCATACCGGCATGCAATAATATTGTACCGTACCGCCTGTACTGGTCCCTCAGCAAATTGGCACGCGGACCACTCACTACCGGATGGTATCATGCATTTGGTCCCATGTTGGACGATACGGGGCTGTACCGAGCAGTAACAGTCGAAATTTTGATCATTACCTACCTGTACTGGTTGGTACCAATCGATTTCAACAAGATACTTGACGATATACTTTCGATCGGTACTCAACGAAATACTGGTCAAATTTATGCATGGAAGGGGAAGGGGAAGCCAGTGGATGATTTTGAGCAGATGCGATAGAGCCTACACGATGTATACACAGAACAAAGCTCACTGTATTCACAGCCGTTATATTATGGAGAATCTTACGGCCAATAGTAGTACGGTGATAGTCGGTCATACTTCTCCGAGCAATAGTATGATACGGAGCAACAGACCAGTAGCAAAAGTAGTTCTGACATTCACTAATACATGCCTCAGGAGCCGCCTCGGACATATATGATTCATGACGATCAATATATGACCATTACCACATTGATGCACCAATGGTATACAGTGTATCAATACACTATGTCGTGGGATCAATTTCAGGATTAGGTCCGACAAACATATCATATTGATATACAAATACATAGGATCGAGGACCCCGATCTACCACTCGTGGAGGCTTGTTGTTCATTTTGGTGGTAGAATAAGATATATCTACATATATAGTTAGTTAATTCATTTGAATCTTAGAGTTCAAGTTGTATGCAAAATAATATGATAATTCAAATAATTTTTCTGTAGATAATTCAATATTAACGGAAGGACGATCCGGAATGGACCGAAATTGTGAACCTTGCACAAGACTACTCTTCAAAACTTGAAAAAAATATGTGGCACTATTCTTACCTAATTTACATTAGTTTTGCTTAAACTATAATAAATGTATATTTATTTCTAACTTAAAAACCCTATCTTAACTCTTTTTTTTATTATTCAGGTATTTTCAGAGGGTTTTATGCCTATTTTAGGCGGATCGTACTCAGCAAAGCTCGATACACCGATACGATACGAGATTAAGAACCTTGCTGGTATGTACAACCTATATTTGTTGGGCCAACCAAGCACCAACAACGAGAACCATAAGCCTGGAGCTACTTAGTACATCATATTAGTTCTTTTTTCACTGGTACCAGGCAATGCAAATCAGAATAGCACTTAATATCTAGGTACACCAGTCCAACCAATTGCCAAAAGGGTAAATTGTACAATAAGAGAATGAAAAGATCACTTGACACAAGCTTCAATGTTCTCTTTCATATACACGTCATGCAAATTACTTCCTTGCATCCAAGTCTGACTGAGAAATTATAAATGAACCAAACCTGAATGCACCGGAAGAATCTTTCATCCGCAGCAAAAACTTAAGCAGATTTGCTCTGATCAGACAAAAGATTCTGAATTCTGTTAGATTCTACTTAAATGTCATATGTGAACAAAAAGCAACAGAAGCGGTAGAGTTAGATCCGTGACCTATTTATAGATGACAATGCCATGTCACTTCCCAAAGTAACAAGTGTGTTAACAGCAGCATAAGTTGTTGCAAGATGAGGCATCTAAGGAAGTAAGCATTTAGTTAATGCTCAGATAATCTAAAATAATGGTGATTCTGAAAATAGAAATAGATTTGTCCATGAAGTTGTCACAGATATAATCAAGACATCAATGATGAGCCTCACAATAATTGCAGATTAATCATCTGTTTCAGATTCATCACAGACAACAATGAAATAATTGATGATTAACTAAAAGTTCATCTTGGGATCCAACTTTACCTGAATCTCCCTCATAATTAGGAAATTGTTCTCTGGAAAATTTCTGCCCTTCAAGATTCTAAAAGTACTTTGTTGATAGATTTTGTGAAGAGTCAGTCAATGCCTTGTGGATAAATGTAAAAGCCAAAAAGTTTCCACTGCTATGTTCCTCAATTTGAGGAACACGATCTGCAACATTCTCACCCAACCTCAACACGTGAAGTTGAAAAGAAAGATGATAAAGCTCAAAGTGATGCTTCAACATGATCCCAGCCAGCCACTCTGATGGCTCCATGAGTTTGACGAGCAGGAAGTTGATGCAGAGCAGCTCTCCCACATTTGGACAGCTCACAGAAGGGCCTTTCAGTTACATTGTATTTTCCTATTATTATTAGATGTATTTTTTTCCCATTTCTCATCACTATTTTAGATCATGTATAGAAACATACTTTGAGTTAAATACCTATTTGAAGTCCTAATTTTGGTTTATGAACAAGGCTGACAGGGTCCATAAGCCATTAAATGACATGTCCAGAAAATTTACACCATTCTTCAGATAGAAATATGTGGGATTCCTAAATTTCAAAAAACTCTCTTTTGATATGTTATTTTTGGTTACTATACAAATGCTCTCTTTTCTTTTTCATCCTTTGGGAAGTCCATTATCCTCAAACTGATTAATATTACTGACAACAGGGCATCTCCTATTGTTTTTTTATCCCTACATTCCTAAAGTGTTCTACTGCTCCTGATTATAGCTGCTTGTTTAATTTTCTCATTGCACTTGAGCAACAACCCTAAAAATCATGGAATATGAGTTCTATACACATAATATGAAGTTATGAACACCAATTAGTCTGCTGCTATCAAGATGAGACCTCACTGCAAGTCGCAAACCTTCTCTTACAAGGGCTGAAGTTCTTAGGCAATAAAAAGTCTCCATATGGGACAACATGGAAGCAGCAAACTTCAACTTTAGTAGCAGTCTAAATCTATGGCCTCAAGTAACATCCCTAATGTCTTCAGTAAGTCTCTTGTATCTTCAATCTATTCACTTGAAGACCAAGTTATACTGATCGCAAGTCTAAAAGTAGACATTGATCCTATCCTTTAGACTCCAAAAGGCCATAAAAGAAAACATTTTCTAAATTCTGAATACATGTATAAATAAAGTCCTAGCAAGACTAGACCAAAAAAATGAGAACAATGCCCCTGGTCTAAAGAGAAATAGACCTCGATAAATCAATCCAATCATCAGTGACTCAATTGCACAAAAGCATACTCTACGCTCAATCCAAAATATATAATTATGTTCCACCCATTTCTTAAATTTATGCTTCCTTCTGCTTAATAGGCTAGTCCATTCAATTGCAATAAATAAGATGAATTTCAGTTATACAAGGTATGAAAGTCAAGTTCAGCTATCTTTCCCAGTGTTACAGACTTACAGTAAAGCATGCATTGTTCCTTTGTAATAAGAATGCACTGAATCTTGCTCAAGCCATACATGTCAGGATTTTAATTGAGGTCAATATTATACAAGGATGGCACTGATGACATTTTCTATGCCCTGAAATTGTTCCTCATTCACAATTTCTTGAATCACAACTTTCTCAATCATAATGCTAATTAGATATTTGCCATGGTTGAAGGAACTCACATAATATTCAATAATTTTCTACATATTATGTGCATACAATGCAACTTATCAATTATAATAGATATTTTTACTGCAGTACAACTCATAAATTATACTAGAGTTCATTTCATCATGCATAAGCTAAAAATACACTGGCTGTTTAGAATTTTAACTGTGATTGTACATCCGATAGACAAAGAAGCAATTGAAATAAGCAAGAACAAACCTGCCCTGGTCCACCACCATATCCACCATATTTGTCCTGTAAACCATTCAGAGTAACAATTTTAAAAAGGCATTTGCAACCTGGCCAAACAAGCAATACAATTTGATCTTTGAAGATAGAGTCATTATAACAATTAGAACACTCAATCTTTCACCAACAACTAAATTGTATTTATTCATAGATACCGATGAATAAAGTGCCATTAACTTCATATTAGAGCTAATAATTGAAGAATTCTTTACTAGCATAATAACAGGTTAGGATACTGCAGTGATTTAAAAAGGCGCTTGGGCGAGGCGAGGCGAGGCCCGAGCGCCTCGCTAATCTCCCAGACGGCGCGCTTCAAACAGGTGCCGCCTGGGCGCTCGCCCGAGCCCAGGCGCTGGGCACTTCAGGCGAGCGCTTGGGTTAACCAAGGCGACCGAACCAGGATTTTAGGTCTGGTTCGGTCCTGGTTCGGTCTATGATGGTTAATTGGTTTAATCGAACCAACTAAAACTGATATAAGTGACAACCGAACCCTAACCCTCGTCGCTGCCGATCCCGATCCCGATCCCGCTGCTCACCGCTGTCGTTGCTCGCAAACGCTGCCGCTGTCGCCGCTGTCGTTGCTCGCAAACGCTGCCGCTGTCGCCGCTCGCGCCTCCCGCTGCTCGTCGCTCCTACTCCTGCTGTCACCGCTCGCCGCTGTCGCTGCTTGCAAATGCTGCCGCTATCGCCGCTCGCACCTCCCGCTGCTCGCTACTCCCGCTCCTGCTCCTGCTGTCGTTGCTCGTCGCTGTCGCTGCTCGTAAACGCTGCCGCTGTCGCCGCTCCCGCTCCCGCTCTTGCTGTCGCCGCTGCCGCTGACGCCGCCGCCGCTCGCCACTGCCGCTTCCTCTTTTCTCAGTCAGCAGGCTCAGCACCCTTTTACACTTCCTTTAATAGTATACGTATACTGTATACTGTTAATATTATTAAGTTTATTTGAAATGATTAATTTTCAATACTGTTAATAGATTAATAATATATTATTTTGATTTTAATACTATTAATTTTCATTTATTTGAAATTATTGTTAGGTTTCAACATAAATGACAAGTGTACAGAGCAACTCAATAGAGTCTCCAATGACATCAAAAAAAGATCCTGCATGAAAGTATAATTATTTGAAGGATCCGAAAGATCCTAATGCAGTAACTTGCATATTCTGCGATAAAACTACTAGAGCTGGTATTTTTCGTGCAAAACAACATCTAGTAGGAAATTTCAAGAATGCAGCAGCTTGCAAAAAGTATCCACCTGAGGTAAAAGAAGAGTTGCTGAGTTATATGAATAAAAAGAAGACACAAAAGAATGAATCTTACGAGAATTTACCAGAAGACAATGTTGAACATCTCAGGGATAAAGAAGAAGATTATTCTATGAGTATTAACCCAAGTGGAAAAAAAATATACAATAAAAAAGAAAAAGTTATGAGTACTAAGAAGGGTAAAAAAGGACCGATGGATCTATATATGTTTCAAGGTTCCCAGAAACAACAAGGGCAAGCAGGAGGCTCAAAATTTAGACAAACAAATATAAGTGATGCTTGTGATAAAGAAATAAGAGGAAGAACAATTCAGCATATTGCTCGCTTCTTCTATCAGGCTGGTCTTCCCCTTAGTATAACTCGTTTAGATAGTTTTAAGGATATGATTGAAGCTATTGGAAGATATGGTGTAGGATTAAAACCTCCAAGTTATTATGAGATGCGAGTTCCATTACTGCAAAAAGAGTTGAATTATACAAATGACTTATTAAAGGGTCATAAAGAATCATGGGCAACACATGGTTGCTCTATTATGTCAGATGTTTGGACTGACAGGAGGCGTAGGAGTATAATTAATTTTATGGTTAATTGTTCCTTAGGGACTATGTTTGTGAAGTCAATAGATGCTTCATCTTTTGTAAAATCTGGAGACAAGATATATGATTTACTTGATAACTTCGTGGAAGAAATTGGAGAACAAAATGTCGTTCAAATCATAACCGACAATGGAAGCAACTATGTTTTAGCTGGTAATATTCATCTTTTGAATTTGTTAATTATTTTATCTTCAATTAAGTGTATTAAACTCTTAAGTCTTATCATTTTTGTTATCCTTTGTCTCAGGTAAATTGCTTGAATAAAAAAACAACACTTGTATTGGACTCCATGTGCAGCACATTGTATTGATTTAATGTTGGAGGATATTGAAAAGATCTTAGAAATCAAGAAAACCTTAGAAAGGGCAATTTTTGTTGTTGGATTTCTTTATAATCACATTGGAGCTTTGAATATGATGAGAGAATTTATAGGGAATAAAGAATTAGTGAGACATGGTGTCACCCGATTTGCTACTTCATTCTTGACATTACAGAGCGTGCATCGTCAAAAACATACTCTGAGAAACATGTTTATCTCTGAGAAATGGGTGACAAGCAAATAGGCAAAAGAAGCAAAAGACAAGAGGGCTGTTGATATCATCTTAATGCCATCCTTTTGGAATTATATAGTTTATATATTAAAGGTAATGGGCCCTCTTGTTCGAGTCCTTCGGTTGGTGGATAATGAAAATAAACCTGCAATGAGATATATTTATAAAGCTATTGATAGAGCAAAGGAGACGATTAAAAAATCTTTTAATGAAAATAAAGAAAAATATGAGAAAATTTTTACAATCATTGACGAAAGATGGAATTGTCAACTTCATCGTCCCTTACATGCAGTAGGATATTATTTGAACCCTGAATTCTTTTATAAGATTAAATCTGTTGGATTTGATGCAAAAGTTTTGGGTGGGTTATATTAGTGTGTTGCAAGATTAGTTCCCAGCCTTGAGGTTCAAGATAAGATTATTCATGAATTATCTTTATATAAAAATGCCGAAGGTCTTTTTGAAATTTCAATTGTTGTTCGATCGAGGACAACTACGTCTCCAGGTATTAATAATTTGATATAATTAATTTCATATATATTATGTTACTATGATATTGCTAATAATAACATAAATTTTGCAGCTGAATGGTGGAGTCTATTTGGAAATTCCACCCCGAACTTACAGCAATTTGCTCTCAAAGTACTTAGTTTGACATGTAGTGCTTCGGGTTGTGAGAAAACTGGAGTGTCTTTGAGCATGTAAGGATCACTAAATATTTTTGTTTTAATTAATTAATTTATTTAGATAGATGTATTAATATATTTTTAAATTATATGACATGACAGATTCACTCGAAGAAAAAAAATCGGTTGGAACATCAACGATTGCACGATCTTATTTACATAAAGTATAATCAAGCTTTGAAGGCTCGTCATGATTTGCAAAATAGATTTGATTCAATTTCATTGCAAGATATGGATGATTCAAATGAGTGGTTAATAGGAGAAATGGGTGCTAACTTGCAAGATGCTGAAGACGAGCTTGTATTTGAAGATGATAGATTGACATGGGAAGATATGACAAGAGCTTCACGTGCTGGAGAATTACAAACATATACACGACAGATGTCAAAGAGAAAAATGAGTGCAAAAGCATCAAGCTCGGCTCCTGCTATTGTTGAAGACATAGAGAATGAAACATATCTTGATGAAGAGGAAGGAGTCGAAGGACAAGAGGAAGAAGACGAATTCAATGAAGATGATTTGTGTGAAAATGACGATAATATTGATTATGATGAATGACTTTGATATAAAATTTTATTGTTTTGAATTTTGAAACTTTTTGTTAATGTGACATTGTGATTTTGTATCTTAGATTTTCTTAATTTAATAGCATATTTTTATTTAAAAATTTAAATAATTATATTTATTAATTATATTATATATTTTTATATTTTAGCATCTTGCTTCGCTCGGGCGAGCGCCTAATGCCTCGGGCGTTTTTGGACCTTGGCGCCTAGCGCTTTTTAAATCACTGGGATACTGCAGAAGAACAAAAGGGAGAAACAATTACCCATACGAGGGAAGTGTATTCTACTGAAAAGCCACAGAACAAGCACTACTAGAAGGTAATGAATGATTAAATATTTGATTCCAGCTTAAAAGTGTAGTTTGCCTTTGCTTCAGTACCCTGAATTTATGATAATGCTGAAAACCACATAACTCCAATCCTACTTCTTATACAATGATAAAAGAATTACTCTAAGCAGGATTAAATTGAACTTTTTGGTTTAGAAGTATTTTCCCTTTTTGTCACGAACGGTCGTTGCGCACCTGCAACAACTCCGTTCAACGAACCGTTCGTCGCTCTCATCTACATGTACAACTGCTTGGCAGCATGTTTTGTCTCAGTTTTAAGTCCTTTTGCTTGTAAAAATGTAAGTTCAAACAAGTTGCAGCACTACAAAGCGACCGCTCACCGAACCGAGCAAAATAGCCCCAAAACAACTCTGTTTTCGCATGCCACGGGTTGTTTTCTGTAGCCCGCTACCGCACGCGAAACGTCAGCCATCTTAGCACCCTAGAACCACCCGGGTGGCACCATGGGGGATGGGGCTTCGGTATAGTGTCGGGCATTGAACAACCTTTCGCAAGTTCGCACGTTACCTTAACAGGAACTTGTTGTCGCGCCCGACACCCGGTGAGCAACTGTTTGTGAACTTGCAGCTGTTCGTTCAACCCTCTAAAGTCCTTGTTTTCCCCCTCTCCCTCTTTTCTCTTGTGCACGCAAGGTGCTCGCTGAATTGTTTGTAAAGCTTCCCCTTTTAGCGAGACGTCGGAACTTGTCCGTCGCTCGTTCTTCGAACTAATCAACTTTCTCTTTTACAGGTCCTTCGGGACCTGCAAGAGGTTGCAAGTGGGCTGATCTTTGCAGACGCAAATCGCAAGGGCCAAGCGCGACTTAGGCAACGCAAGCTAAGTTCGCGTCTTTGCCGCAAGGGTGCCTCGCGACTTAGGCAACGCAAGCTAAGTTCGCGTCTTAGCTGCAAGGGTGCCTCACGCCTTAGGCAATTCCAGCTAAGGCCGCGACATTGTGGTATCAGAGCGGGCAAGCACTTTGACCGAGCAGCGAAGAAACTTCGCAACTTCACCATGGCAAAGCATCATGAGAATCAAGCAAGACGGGGCAAGCCGGACCCTTGCCCCAAGCAGCCGCAGGTGGGCTGCAAGTGCACACTCACTCTCATGCTATTGGAGTTGCTTAAGAGGAGCGCGGCGACGAACATGATGAGCGAGAAGTTAACTACTCTCCGCGAGCGAAGGAGGCGCAATCTGGAGCGCCAACCGGGAAAAAGAGTCACAAGGAAAGACTCACAACGACGGAAACCCGCTTGGATGTTCTTGAAGCGAGCTTGGAGGAACTCTATTATGGCCAACGGAGGCTTGTTGGGGTAGAGAGCTCGCAAGAAGAAGCGGAGTCCAGGATCGACAAGGTTGAGGCCCTAGTCGATCAATTGTCAGATGACACCAAAGACTCCGTACAACACTTGTAGGAAGTTGTGGTGGAACTCACTTCAAGGGTGACCATGCTCACAAGAGCACTAAATGCGGGAGGAAGCAACACCCGCGTTGCACCACGACAAAACTTGAGGGCACCCGAGTCTCATGGTTATGGAGGGGCCAGAGATGCCAAAGAGCTCGAGAATTTTCTGTTCGACATGAAACAATACCGGAGAACACAGAGTTTGTCGCAAGAAGGAAGTTGAGACAACACCGCCAGAGTACTTCCATTCGAGACTACGTGAAATAATTTTCTGCGCTAATGCTGGACATACAAGATATGTCCGAGAAGGATATGCTGTTCAGCTTCCTCGATAGTTTGAAGCCATGGGCTCAACAAGAACTTAATCGAAGGAATGTCACTGATGTGGTCGGGACAATTGCTGCCGCAGAAAGGCTCACCGACTTTGTTTCCTCTGAAGACCCGGGAAGAAGGAAACGATCTTCAAGCAATCGCCCTCCAAAATATTCTTGAGGGAAGGAGCTCGGGGGCGAACAAAGGAAGAAGAGTTCCCACAAAGGGCTAAGCCCGAAGGGCAAGACCTCGAAACTTGGTGGATGCTTCTTGTGCGGAGGGCCGCACATGGTGAGGGAGTGCCCACAAAAACAAGCACTCAATGCTTTAACAGCTTCCATCCACCCCCCCAGATCGGACAAGGGCAAGGCTGTCGCTCTTAGTTCGAGTAGTTCTGAATCCAGTAGCGACGACGAGTCGTAAGGACCCCGGGTGGGAGCAATGCGTTTGTTGAACGCCATGCGGGGTTAAGTGGGGGAGAACACGAAGACAAGGCTACAAAAAGCAGGAAGTGGTGAGCTAATGTACGTAGACATCAAGCTCAATGGCCAAACGACCCGTGCAATAGTGGACACGTGTGCTACCCACAACTTTATTGTCGATCGAGAAGCAAAGCGACTTGGGCTAATCTTAGAGAAGAGCCCAAGTCGAATGAAGGCGGTGAACTCGGAGGCCAGGCGAATCTTCGGGTTAGCGAAGGGAGTTCCCATCAAGATCGGAACATGGAGAGGGAACACCAACATGATGGCGGTGCCACTGGACGACTTCCAAGTGATTCTTGGAATGGAGTTCATGCACGCGGCGAAGTTGGTGCCAATGCTGTTCCTAAACTCCCTGTGTATGATGGGAGGTGACGACTCCTGTGTGGTTCCCATCTCTCGGAGAGGAACCAAGGAACCACCCATCTCTCGGAGAGGAACCAAGGAACCCCAATATATATCGGCATTGCAACTGAAGAAAGGGGTGCGAAAAGGTGAATTAACATTCGTGGCTACTATGAAGCTAGAGCCACTTGACGAGAAGGTCATTCATGAACCTGCTGTGGTGGCGAACGTCCTGAAAGAGTTCACTGATGTTATGCCACCCGAGTTGTCGAAGACTCTTCCACCACACAGAGGCATGAATCACAACATCGAGCTGGAGCCAGGAGTGACGCCTCCAACGAGACCACCCTACTGTATGCCCCCGCTAGAGTTGGCAGAACTCAGAAAGCAGTTAGGTGAACTACTAAGCGGTGGTCTCATCCGTAGCTCTAAAGCACCATTCGAAGCTCTAGTTTTCTTCCAGAAGAAACAAGATGGGAGCCTCCGACTATGCATCGATAACCGAGCCCTCAACAAAGTGACGGTGAAGAACAAGTATCCCATCCCGCTCATCGCGGACTTGTTCGACCAGTTGGGCAAAGCCAAGTATTTCTCAAAACTCGACCTTCGGTCGGGGTATTGGCAGGTGCGCATTGCTGAAGGCGACAAAGCGAAGACTACCTATGTGACCAGGTATGAAATGTTTGAGTTCTTGGTGATGCCTTTCGGCTTAACCAACGCTTCGGCCACGTTCTGCATTCTCATGAACCAGCTATTCAAAGAGTATTTGGATAAGTTCGTGGTCGTCTACTTGGACGATATCGTCGTCTACAATCAAACGCTTGAGGAGCATGTCAAGCACATTCGGACAATTTTCAAGGTTCTTAGGGAGAACACTTTGTTCGTGAAAAGGAAGAAATGCTACTTTGCCCAAACGAAGATCTTATTCTTGGGGCATCGAATTGGTGATGGCTCTATTCGGATGGACAAATCAAAAGTGCAAGCGGTTGCGGAATGGCGAACTCCAAAGAAAGTGCCAGAGTTAAGATCTTTCCTTGGTTTCGTCAACTACTATCGACGCTTCATAGTAGGGTATTCGAAGCGTGCAACTCCACTGACGGAGTTGCTGAAGAAGGAGCAACCTAGGAAGTGGTCTGACAAATGTGAAATAGCATTCCAAGATCTGAAGGCTACTGTTCTGGAAGAACCGGTGCTCAAATTGTCGGACTATGGGGAGCCCTTCGAAATCCATACAAATACTTCAGACTTCGCTATTGGGGGAGTGCTCATGCAGGAGGGTCATCCGGTGGCCTACGAGAGCCGCAAACTCAACGAGACCGAGCGGCGGTATTCAGTGCATGAGAAGGAAATGACAGCGGTGATCCACTATCTACGAGTTTGGCGACACTATCTTCTCGGATCGCAATTTGTGCTGAGGACAGACAACATCGCTTTGAGTTATTTCCAAACTCAAAAGAAACTCTCCCCAAAGCAAGCACGATGGTAGGACTTCCTGACTGAGTTTGATATGGCAATGGAGTACAAGGCCGGAAAAGCAAATGTCGTGGCCGATGCATTGAGCCGAAAAGTGGAAGTGAATGCCATATAGTTAGAGGGCAGAGGCCAAGCAAATCAGTCGCACTCCACTTTCCTTTCCAGGATCAGGGATGGACTATACAATGATCCTCAGGCCGTAACCCTGATGCAACTCCTCAAAGAAGGCAAGGGACGACGATTTTGGGTCCAGAAGGGACTCATTTACAGAAAAGGGAACAAGGTTTATGTTCCTCGAGTGGACAATTTGAGTTGTGAACTCTTAAGAGAGTGTCACGATTCCCTTTGGGCTAGACATCCGGGTATTTACAGAACCTTGGTTCTCGTGGAGAGGGCCTTCTACTGGTCGAAAATGGGGACTGATGTGGAGGAATATGTTCGAACGTGCCTCACTTGCCAACAAGACAAGGTGAAGCAGCAGAAGTCGGTGGGACTTTTGGAGCCGTTGCCAGCACCAGAAAGGCCGTGGGAGAGCATTTCCTTGGACTTCATATCAAGTTTGCCGGCAGTAGGGGACTCGGATCGATACTCGTGGTGGTCGATCGATTTCCAAAGTATGCAACTTTCATTGCTACACCCCTACACTGTTCAGCAGAGGAGGCGACCAAGCTGATGATGAAGAATGTGGTGAAGTATTGGGGAGTCCCGCACAATATCATCAGTGATCGAGACGCTCGATTCCTGGGACGATTCTTGACCGAGCTATTCAAATTGTTAAGGTCTAAGTTATACTTCTCCACAAGCCTACACCCCTAGACGGATGGCCAAACTGAAAGGATAAACTCGCTCCTTGAGCAATATCTTCAACACTACCTGAATGCCAACCAACGAGATCGGGTGAAGCTGTTGGACATAGCCCAATTCTCCTATAACTTGCAGCGGAGCTCTACGTCCAACAAGAGCCCCTTCGAGACCATCACAAGACAACAACCATCAACTCCTCACACCTTGGCTATTGGGTATATTGGGAGTAGTCCGTCAGCATATCACTTTGCGAAAGAATGATACCGAAATGCAGATATTGCGCGGCTTACTTAAAGAAGGCGACCAAAAAAATGAAGAAGTGGGCAGACTTGGGAACGCGACCGCAGGAGTTCAAAGTCGACGATTTGGTGTTGGTAAAGCTCCAACCAGCATCACTCCAATTCTTCAAGAACAAAATACACAAAGGATTGGTGCGCAAGTATGAAGGGCCCTTCCCAATTATCAGTAGGGTGGGCAACGTCTCCTATAAGTTGCAACGCCGGCGTGGCTTAAAATTCACAATGTTTTCCACGCCAGCAACTTGAAACCCTACCACTCAGATCCGCAAGATGCTTTCCGAAATGTTCCAACTCGACCACCCCCCACCAGAGCCTCCTATGAAAAACGAGTTGAAACTATTTTAGCGGATCACAAGATAAAGCTACCAAATGGTGCTGAGTAGACCAAGTACTTGGTGAAGTGGTGAAAGCTTCCCCGAACCGAAGCCAATTGGGAGCTTGAAAACGCCCTACGACATGAAGAAGCAATCATCAACAACTACCAACAAGCGTCGACGAGGGCATCAACAGTTTAAGTGGGGGAGAATACCATGAACGGTCGTCGCGCACCCGCAACAACTTCGTTCAACGAACCGTTCGTGGCTTTTGCATGCTTTTACCGAGATATGGCAGCATGTTTTGCCTTAGTTTTGTGTGTTTTTGCTTGTAAAAATGCATGTTCGAATAGGTTGTAGCGCTGCAGCTCGACCGCTCGTCGCGCCGGGCCGAACTGCCCAAAATAGCTTCGTTTTCGCGTGCAACGGCTTGTTTTCTACAAGCCGCAGCTACATGCGAAACGTTAGCCATCTCAGCACCCTAGAACACCCCGGGTGGCACAGGACTGGATGGAGCTTTGGTGTATTGTCGGGCGTTGAAAAATCTTCACAAGTTCGCACGTTAACTTAACGGGAACTTGCCTTCGCGCCCGACACCCGGTGAGCAGTTGTTTGTGGACTTGCAACTGTTCGTTCTACCTTCTAAAGTCTTTGTTTTCTCCTTCCTCTCTTTTTTCTCTTGCACTCAAGGTGCTTGCTGAATTGCTTGTAAAGCTTCCCTCTCCACGAGACGTCGGGACTTGTCCGTCGCTCGTTTTCAATCTAATCAACTTTCTGTTTTACAGGTCCTTCGGGACCTATACGAGGTTGCAACTAGGCTAAACCTTTGCGGACGCATATGTCGCAAGGACGCCTCGTGACTTACGTAATCCCAGCTAAGTCCGAGGAGTTGGTGCAAGGGTGCTTCACGACTTAGGCAACTTCAGCTAAGTTCGTGAATTTGCCGCAAAAATGCCTTACGACTTAGGCAATTCCAACTAAATCTATGACAATACGTTCAAAGAATGTCAGCAATTCATCTCCTTTGACCTTGTTAACATAAACAAACTTCACTTAAACCACTTTTCAATAACCCTATGAGGATTTCTTAGTGTAACAACAAGATATCAAATTACAAACATAAACAAAACGTATTCAAATTGTTTTAAGAAAACCTTAGTATTGCTTTGAACTTCAATCCTCACAACACAGTCAAGATCATAATCGTTGAGATTTTGTACTAGATACTTTCATGTTATCCCACAATAACAGATTGGAATATAACTAGTTTTTGTAATTTGTATAGGATTTATCCAACTTCATTGAAAAGTGCAATTGTAGCAACAAACTCTTTATATAACATTAACAAATAATTTTTCAAAAGGTAACAGATTTTATCTCATTATGACTGATTTCTAGGAGGACTATAATGGAAGCTCATAACTTGACTCATTAAGTCAATAAAAAATTATCTATATGTAGAAGTAATAAATAACATGCATGAACTTTTGCTAAAAAGGTTTCCAGAATGATGATCAATGACACTGATACATAAGTAACTCAGAAGATAAAGTCATTTTATGCCAAAAAGAAACCTCAAGTAGAATCTTAGACCTCACAGTGGGACAAAAATTCCACCACACTGTCCTCAAGTTCTGAGTGGAGAGGTTCTCCCAGTAAAGCAATTGAGTGAATAATCCAGTAGCATAGCCAAGGTCGACTGCAATTATCAATTATAAAATGATTTAAATGAAAACAAAAAAAATAAAGAAATCAAATGCTATTCAAATGGAAATGGTTATGTAGAAAAAAAAAACATTCATAAATATGTTACCAACACAGAAAAATCCATCTTACTTGGCATCTAGCACATGATAGCTCGGTCCAAGAAGTCCGAGTCCTCTTGTTAAAAACTCGATGTGTGTGTCATGCCAAAGCTCTAGCCTGCACTTCTACTGATTTACTTGAAAGGTTCTTTCCAAATTTTTGCTAGACCAAAGGACTGAATTAGGACATTCAAATTAAAAAGAGAAATTTTGATGCATGCAAAAAACTTATAAGCATTAAATAAGCATTGACTACCATGTTCTCTTCTTAAGTTAGACGTCCTCAATTTGTTCAAATAAAATAAAGATAAGGACAAAAGGTGGGAAGTCCTTTTCTACATTGAAGTGCGCTGAGTTTCATAAGCATATTTACATCAAATACATGCCACATACACACCACACTGGTAAGTAAACAGCAGCAGATGTGTGAATTTCGGGTTATAATGTAGTTCTCTGGAAGCATGGGACTTCAGATATAGGCAGATCATGTTAATGCACGTAAGCTGATTTTCTTTTTATTATAGGTAGGCTTGATGTCAAGCAGTGAGCACAAAAGACTTAATCTGATAGCAAATAGTACCTGTGGTGTGTTCACTAAGATAAATTCTTCAAGCCTTAATTCAAACATAGGACAAGTATATTGATTATTTTCCATTTCCTTACAAATATCAATAGTTGCCAACAAGATGATTTTGGTTATTTATGTCAGTATTATAGAATAAATAACCTGTATATTTAATGCAAAGCCAGCACTTTGGTTACAATCTTCTCCACTTAATGTCTTAATGTGCTAGTCATAGCTTGGAATTAGACTGCTCGCGAGGACTATTCAAGTAACCCTTTCCAATTCGAGCCTCTCATCGTGCTCAACACTAGGTTAACTCTGGTAGGAGCTTCCCTACAACCTTGTAAGACTTATTGGTCTAGTTTCTTCTTAAAACGCTGGGAATGAACCATCTATTCTCCCGTTAAGGAATCTTAAACATTAGAAACCACCACAAGAACCTATTTCAAGTAATAATGGCTAACATAAGATGTTGTTCGTTCAACCAGAATTATCTTGCTGGTTTGTTTCCGACCATGAATCTTTTGCAACCTTCGAGCGACAATAGCCTTGGACCAAGATTATCTTGTATTATTTGATCTGACGTTCACATTTTCATGCAAAGATAAAGAAACGGGCAAAGAAATGTGGCTAAATTCTTTGTCGTTGTGGTCGAACGTACTAGGGTTAAGAGTCTGAGCAACGGATGACCTATGAACTTTCTCGAGCAATCACACCTGTATGGGAAAAAGGATTCCAGGTCGCGGAAGAGAAATAAGGGTTTCCTAGCAATGATCGAAGTGGGGAGGACTTACATGAAGGACTGGGTGTGGGGGGCGATGCCACGGAGAATCCGGTAGATCTCGAATACTTCCTCCTCCACCTTAAGCTGCTCCAGCTGCGTCACGGTGAGCCTTCTCGGCCCGTCCGAAGGGGAGGGAGGCGGGGAAGAGGTTGACGATGAGGGGGGAGAAGACTCCATGGCAACGGAACTATCGCTTCTTGGAAGAGAACCACCGGCTGCTTCGCTCATCGCCAGTGGGTAGCACAATTCTGCCGACCTTTTGTTTTGGATGCTGCGTCACTGTCGCTTTAAATGTCGCGCTTATTAGATCCGACGGATACTATTAACGCTCAGATAATTGTTTATAATATTATATAAAACCTCAATATAATTACCTATTGGATCCGATAACCCACCCAGGCGGCGATTATCGGATTCGGATTCGGAATTTTGCCTGTAAGGCTGCAATAGTTGTTTCCAGCGTAAAACCCGACCCGACACGGCCCACTCTTTGCCACCGTTGATTCCCCCTCCGTATTCGACTCAATGGACGATTCTGATGCGCTTTTCCTATGGCTATTTAAGCCCGTAGCCACGGCCGATCCCAAATCGCCGAGGGTCTGATCGCCGCCCACTGTTCTCAGCGAAGGATTCGATCAAAGCTATTGTAAGGCCCTGAAACCCTAAATCTCCGATTCCCTCCTCGAATTCTCACCCAGTGCATCTTCTTCTCCTGCATTCACGTGAATCTGTAATCTCTGGATGGGTAATTCCTACAATCTGTTGTTTCTTCCCGGGTTTGATTTGCATTGCGAGCTTTGGCACTGGATTTGATAAATTGTTTCTTCTATTGCGCTGCCTGACGGTTCTTATGCATTGAGGTTTCGGATTTGTTTATGGGGATTCTGTTTTCGGTAATTCCAGATTAACATCGTTGAAGAATTTGAGAGAAAGCTGTGTGCTTTCTTTCTTGATTTCATGTTTCGGCTATTTGTTGGGTGTTTGCTTACACGGGATCAGATCGTCTAATACAAAATGTGTTAACAACCATCATTATATGATTGAAGTGGTTGTGGTGATTGTTTTAAAGCAAAGGTTATCTAAGGATTAAATTGTGATTTTATGCATGTTGTTCTTTGGATCACTTGCAAGGAAGGATATTCTACCGGTTATTGAGTAAAATTGCAGGTCTGATCGAGTTATGGGTTGGTAATTTGCAGAAAATGGCTGAATCAAAGCCTGCCATGAGAAAACCGGAGTTTACTAAGGTTAACCAGCTTAGGCCTGGTACTAGTGGCCATACGCTCACAGTGAAGGTGGTGAGTTCAAAGACAGTGCTGCAAAAGGGGCGTGCCGCCGGTTCCCAGGTTCGTCAGATGCGTCTAGCAGAATGTCTGGTGGGGGATGAAACTGGAATGATTGTCTTCACAGCCAGGAATGAACAAGGTAGATGTTCTTATATTATGTGTATGTACGTATGCATGTTTTATGGTCCAGTAAGTTCACTTTGCGGTTGAGATTGAAAAATGAAAAACAAAAAAAGAAAATTGTTGAGCAAAAAATGAGAAGTGTGAGATTCTTGACATAGTGTTGCTTCTACCTTGTCTCGTTTATGATGGTTGCTTTTACTTCAAATTTGCCAAACTGTAAAATTTGATCCGGCAAACAATAATTTCCGTTTGAGCTGCTTTTAAAGGGGCTCATTCATTATCCTTAAGAAATTAAAGGGAAGGACAGCAAGGGAATCTCCCAGTGTGATAGTTAGCTAAATGCAGGGAGCTAGTTCTTGCTCCTATTCATGGTAACATCAATTAAATATTTGACTTGGAAGGTCCATGATACTAGATATCTCCAATAGTTGTAGTTTTTAACTTCATGTTGCAGGTGATATTTGCTTGCAGGAGCTTCTGTTAGGAGATGACAAAGAAATCTTTCCTAAAAGTTATATTATGAAAAGAATTGGTTTTTAATATCATTATGAGGCCATAGAAGTTTTTCTTTAATGCCATACATATTTGGAGATGCTCCCAAGCTTTTTGCTGCTAATGGTTCTAGTTTGATTATGGTGTATTCTTTTCCCCTAAATTATTAGTTTTATTTCATTATCATTCTGTATGTTGTGTCTTTGTTATCTCTGCATTATACTTCTGTGATAATCAACTTCTCTATTACCGTATCTAAATCTGACTGTTGATCATTTTTTGTTGTCAATAATGTGGGATTTGCTATGTTACAAACAATTGGATCGCTGTAATAATTGGCAGCAACTAGTTTTACAAGACCCATGAATAGAGATCCTTTTGCTAAACCCAGATTATGGTGTCTATATGGCTCAGTTAGTTGGCATGACCTTGTGCATATTCTTTACATCTTCAGAATCTAAAGTGTGACTGCTACTACATGAAAAGCTGAGGGAAATGACTGTTTCAAATACAAGGAGTCTGTGTGACTTGTTCACTTTTACTTGGAAAGAATATGGGGAGATAAATCTATAATAACTGCAGAATTTTTTTTTTTTAATTTTGTTGGTTAGAATTTAGAATATTGGTGGAAACAATCTCAGATTATGAGGTAAGGCATACAAAGTTATTTCCAGGCATCGTGTTATTAGAAAGAGAATAAATTTGGATGAAATATTTTTCTGATACAAATTTGGTTGTTATATTTTTGTCTTCAAGTTGTGGTACTCAGGATGTTGCTTGTTAATTTAAAGAATTTGGCTTATTTATGTTCACTCTGATGTTCTCATGTTAGTGCATGCTTTTGAACAGAATACCAATTTTGGAGACTCATATTAGGAAACTTGTATGCTTGTATTACTGTAGATGTGAATGCTTGGTCTGATAGTTGAAATATTTCACCCAGATCTGTCCTTGCAAGTCCATGTTTAACATTGGAAATATTTTTGTAACCAGAAGTTTGAGCTATTTTAACAACGAGTTTCTAGGTCATATAAAAACTGATAAGATCCTTTGACATGTTATTCTTAGAATACGTTGAATATTTAGGAGAATATTTAGGAGAGTTCAGGGTGCAGACACACAGCAATTGGGCTACCCTGACAGCCCTTGCTTAGTTGTCTTCAGGAGAATACTTAGAAATACAAGTCGCCTCGTAACCAGGAAAAAGGATCAAGAAGTGAATGCAATGGGATAACAATAATTTTTTTTTTAATATCTACTTTGATATATCAATTCAGTAAGGAGCCAGGATGTTTTTAATACTAATTTACATTGTCAGAAGTGCACAAACAAATAAATCAGCTAATTAAGCCCAAATCATCACCTAAAGTCATCTATCAGAAAGAAAAACCAAGCTGTGGCTTAAAGGTACTTCAAACCATGACGGATAATAGATGGCGGTTGATTTTAGATTGTTGTTTGAGGTTGAAGGTTGGAAATCTCCAGTTGGTGATCTTCACCATTCACCAATAACACCATGTTCTGGCTTTAAGGTACTTATGATAATCATCACACGCATGATAATGGTGATCGATCTTAGATGGTTAAAGTTGGAAATCTCCATTAACAAGCTCTTGTGTTCAATTAATTTTAGAATGGATTTAAAATATTTGGGAACTTTCAACCAACAAAGAAGGATGGTGGATATTAATATCATTTAGACATGACTATAAATTCATATCACTTTCAAGATTTTTAAAAAATTATTTTGCCTCTTTTGAACCTGTAATTGGAGGAAAGGGTTAACTCCTCTTATCTACGATTAACAGCTCATTATGAGTGTCTTCAGTGATGTGAGGTGCTTGGTACATGTCGGCTAGCTTCCTTTTCTTTGATATTACATATGCTACCTATGCTGTTTTTGAATACTAATTCTTGGAATTTCATAAATCCAGTGGATCTGATGAAGCCAGATACAACTGTAATACTCAGGAATGCAAAGATCGACATGTTTAAAGGATCGATGAGGCTTGCTGTGGACAAATGGGGCCGTATAGAAGTCACAGATCCAGCCAATTTCACAGTGAAAGAGGACAACAATCTGTCTTTGATCGAGTATGAACTGGTGACCGTTGTTGAAGAGTGACCAAGATATGGCTACCAGAGCCAGTTTCGGCAGAGTGTCTCTTCTCTCTTGATGCTTTGTTGAGGTTGCTCTGCTGAAGTCTCTTTAGGCCATACGATAAAGACTTGGGTAAGATCATGATGAAGTTACCATCTGGAGATTATAAAACCCAAACCCTGTCAATGGAGGTACTGCTCGCTGTGATCACCAATCTGGGGAGAAGGTTTGGTAATTGCATAATATCACTCCTATCTAGATATTGTGTATTTTAGAATTTCATGTCAGTTACTCATGGTTTTAAATTCGATGATGACAATTTTTCTTTTTTTTCTTTTTTTTTTTAATTAAACAAACTTTAAATCCTATGGAATTGTTTCTACAGTCAGGATATCATTATTTATAGGTAATAATATCAGCTTCTCCTAATACGGACACTATATGGTATTTAGAGGAAAAAACATAAGGTTATTGGACAACAGTCATCGACCACGTCCAATTTCCATCTACATGTGTCTTAATTGTATCTGTGTTTTTTTCATCCATCAATTGCTCTATATGTTTTAGCAAATATAGTTTCAAAATCTAGCATAGGTAAAGCCATATTTATATATCTATATGTAAGTGTTTATGCATATAGTTTCTTCATAGTCTCATCCATTGTCAACCCTACCCCTAATCGAAGACCAATAGATAAATACCAAGTTTCCTAAATGCGCTTCTACGGCCAGAAGCTTATTTATATGCTAGTCTATGTCAAGACTAATTAGTGCATTGTTGTTATTTATATACTAGGCTATGCTAAGACATTCAATTTAATTACTGTCTCAATGCAGCATAAGTAAAATGTGTTCATTTCGAGTCAGCATCATGTCATTTCATATAATCAAAAACTTTTTTTTTTAATCTCTATTAAAATATTCAAATGGCATATGCTTTATCATCGGCATATTCAAATTGAATGCTAAAAAATGACGACGACTACTTCCAAAAGAACCAAAAAGAATTCCTCTCCAATTGCATAATATAGAACAGTCTATAATACACAGATCTGTGACCTTAAATTTTCTACAACCAACTAAGAGGAACCACCAGCAGAAACAAAGACGAGCACGCAAATGATACTTCTCCCCGTTTAGTTCCCAAGAACAAAAAAATTCCAAAGAACAAAGAATTCCAATGCAGGCTCGATATGCTATTGCAACTGCTATCTTCATTGACAAAATATAGTAAGCAGAGACCAAAATGGCAGCGATGCGGCATCTTCAGAGCGATGACAAGTTATGCAGGAACAAAGTTGATGTACTAACTTGGACCGATATGTAGGAGTTGTTGATGGGCACGTGCAGACAAGCCGGCAGGACTACGAAGGGGCATCGAGCTTCAGCTTAAAGTTGAGAGCCTCTGGTGAGCGGTGGATAGTAGTGGCAGTGTTTATTAGCATTGCGCCGATGGGCTTCAGGTGCAGCGACTGCATTACTGCTCCAGTATCTTCTTTCACGAATTCCATCCCTTGACCCTCAGTGTCATCCCGAAAGAGCATATCATCTTTACTTGCCTCCTCCCCCTGTGGCTAAGATGAATGCGGAGCATATTGAACTAGTTGGCATTTTATATCATGCACCAAAGCAGACTAAAGAAATAGGCTGACAAGCAGCATAACAAGAAGAGCTTGCAAGCTTAAAGGAACAGTTAAGACTAAGATCCTTGCGCCTTCGCTAGAACGTAAAACTAAGATGTCAGATCAGACCATAAGCAGAAGAATCCTGTAACCCTTGCAAGAACATAAGTTACAGGCAACAAACATGTGCACATAAAATGATAAAAAAAGAGAAAAACACCAGATTTGCTAATGCGAATAAATACTGGAATAGCATGCAAAGATCATACCTTGTGAATACAAAACCAACAGAAATATCACAATCATCTGCTTCAGTGTTAATCAAAAGTGGGAGAATAGTTTGATCAAATTCATAATAAAAGCACATCTGACAAAAGCCAGTGTAGCATATCAATATTAGTTTGAAAAACACCAGATTAAAAGAATTTTGTTCTGGCAGGTAATGTGGAAATAAGATGAATGGAATCATTTGAACCCATTAAAACAAAGATGCACTTGAGACTATAATCTCCTGATTGCAATATAATGGTTGGTTACTGATCAAAGAGCAGCCAAGGCATTTGTCCTTGGCAGAATAATATGGATAATAATCAACAAATACATGGAGAACCAGGTTCCACCAACTAGCAAGTAATGTAATGCATCACCAAAATACAAGCGGATTTACAAGTTGTATACAAGTCTAACAAATTATCTTGCATCTCTAATGAACATCAAATAATGTTTTATATTATTACCTCAGGTAACAGGCTCCATATACCAGACATCAGCTCTGCTACAGAGCCAACACCATCTTTCCCTCTCATGCTTAAAACCTGCCACATATCGGTCTGATTAAAAAAATTTGAATAAATGAATCAAAATATCTCCTCCTGTGATGTATAATAAATGAAGCTAGGATGACTATTCTAGCTCCTTGGGACACCTTGTGGATAGGATGAACAACAAATTTGAGGGAAAACAACCTCATATGTAGACATGGTGGAGAAGGGTCAATTCTACACTATTCTGAGAATTGAGGGAAAACAACCTCATATGTAGATATGTAGACATAGGCAAGTTTTTCCAAAGCAACTCTATTCTGAGAAAAAGCATATATAAGTGGATGTGATTTGACCTCAGCACTGCTCTACAACCCCAGAAAAAAAAGCCACAAGAGGAAGAATTCACAGGAAGGGATACTCTTGCATGTTCATATATAGATCCTGAACAACTTTATATAGTCACTTGCAATGATGTGTGCTAATGCATCTAGTGGAGTTAGTTGGGCTGCATTCATTGTGGCCTTAGTCTGATAATTAATTAAACGCTGGTGAAATGTAAGTCACTACGCCCCTAAAAGAACTATCACATTAGTGGAGTTAGTACAATGTGGGCATCACAGCTCTATTGTAACATGTGTATGGGAGTCAGTATTAAGCAGGTAAAAGTTGTTGAGATGTTGCAGATTTGACGCTAGGTACAGGTTGACAAAAAAGTTGTTACTTATTTTAGTGAAACAACAAAATCTTGCAGATTATTTGTCTTGAGAATGAGACGAATTCAATGATCACAAAGGGAAGGGGAAGGTAAAAAAAGTAGCTGTTAACTTGGGTTCTTCTAAATAGAGTCTAGGATGATTATTCAATCAAAGGAGTCAACTGATATTTTTTACCTTCTAGTGAGACAAGAACAACCACTCTGTTTCATCAACAATTTCTTTAATGTTGTCTACTATCAAGTCTCTTCAGGTTCTTTATCATACGGTACCATCTTGAGAAAAAGAGAAACATGGAAAAACGACTGGGCATTATTTGATCAATGCTCATAAGCATAATTGTACAGCCATTCAAGAGGATAGACAGAATGTACAATTTTGCACGATATCAAGAGAAAAAATAAAAGGAAAAATTATGAGAAAAAAATATATTTGAGTTTTGGAGTGAATTAGTTCTTTATAGAGTAGTGGCTAATAAAAGTTTTGTAGAGCAAACTGTAGAAATAACTATGTGATAAGACCCTAGGGTTTTATCATAGAAGGAAGCGGAGAAAAGGAGATGATCACTTCGAGGGGATCAGCCTCTTTGATCACTTCGAGGGGATCGGCCTCCTTGATCACTTCGAGAGGATCGACCTCCTAGGGCTTGTCAAAAGATTGGAATTATATTTCATTGCTTGTTGAAAAGAAACAAATACATCCCTATTTATAGAGTTCCACCTAGAGTCCACCAGGACTTGGACTCTTAATAATAAATAAATATCAAATAAACCCCTATCCGACTTTTACTGAATTAAACAAACTCAATAAAATATTATTTAAAGCTAAAAAAATAAAGGGATCCTAACAATTCCTCCCCCTTCAAATCAACCTTGTCCTCAAGGCTGAGCAGTATCAAACTCGGAGAGTTTCTCTTTCAGCACTTCAATCACAGGATATCTACAACGCATCACAACCCGTTGATCAAATAAGTACGATCTCCACTTCTTGATAGTGTAAGCAATAGGTCGGCCTTTTGGTGTAGTAGTCATTGCAGTTTTCTGAAGGACCCTCTCCATCCGATGACTAGTGGCAGTTGTGACCTTACTTCCACGTCTTCCTTTTAGGATCACTTGCTTTCCATTAATAAAAAACCTCATGATTAGTTTAGAAAAATTTCAAGAAACATCACCTAGGGTTGATAGCCATTCAATTCCAAGTACCACTTCGGAGTCTTCCAAGGATAGCAAAAAGAAATCCACAAGCAACTCTTGGCCCTGTATAATCAATTTTATCTTCGAATATTTGCTATCATAAGTTAAAATCCGTCCATCAGCGACTTTTCTTTGAATTTGTCATAACCTTCAATGTGGTAGGCCAATCGATTAGCAACCTTACTGTCCATAAAATTGTTAGTGCTACCAGTATCAATCAAAACTGTAACATGCTGATGTTCCAGAGTTACCCCAACTTTCATAGTTTGTGGGTTAGAGTAGCCGGCTAATGCATGCACTGTATGTATGATAGGTCCAACATCTTCATCAGAATCTATACCTTCATGATCGGAGTCCACATTATTAGCTTTCAGTTGCTCCCCAATTGGTTCAATAATCAGAAGTTGCCCTTGTTTACATCGGTGCTCCTTACTCCACTTTTCATTACAGTGCCAACACAAACCCTTCGTTGATCTTTCCTTGAGTTCTTCTCGGGTTAGTCTTTGAGTGTTAGGGTTTCGGTTGGGAATAGATGAGGGGGGTGGCTTGCGGATCATCTGTTTGTTGTCACTTCTGTTTTGACGATTTTCCCTACTGATTTTTTTCTCATGCAAACATGCAAATGAGATTGTAGCTGTCAGAGTGCAGGATTGGTGAGCTTTGACTTCACATCGGATATCTAGATTAAGTCATTCAATAAATGTTCCCACTAGTTATCGTTCGGACTAGTCTCTGGCTTGATTTGACAATCGATCAAATCTGTTCTGATATTCTAGCACTGTAGAAATCTGATGAATTTTAGCAAGCTACCCATCAACATTCTCATATTCAAATGGTCCAAAGTGAACGAGAAGCCCTCTCTTGAATTGCTCCCACGAGAGAACCCCATAGCAAGTTTCGTACCAATCATACCATTTTATTGCATCCCCATCTAGTTGGATTGAAGCTATTTCCACCTTGGATTCTTTTGGAGTTCTGTGAAAATGGAAAAATTTCTCTGCTCTAGAAATCCAGATGGTCGGATCTTCATTTTCCTATCTTGGGAATTCCACCTTCAAGCATGGGTAGCTTGTGTCCTGTTCTTGGTTCCTTTTTCCTGTGTTTCCATATCGATTCAATGTAAGACTTGAACTTACATCTTGTTGAAACTTGCAAAAGCTCTCTAATAGACTCTTTTTAAAATCGTTATGGGTTTCTTACAGTTGGCTCTCAATTCTAGTTTCTAAGGCTTCTAATCGGGCTTTCACTGAGTTGTCAGTAGCCATTGTGTAAGACTGCAGATCTGTAATCTCCAACTCCTGTTTTCGGTGTCAGGTCAAGGGCATCAGTACTGTACTATTCGGTGCAGCTGTTGTGAAATTTGGCCCGGGGCAACGTTGAGGGCGTAAGGGAACGCGAGGTTGCCAAGGAAGCGGACGCTGAGGGCAACGTGAAGGCTTGCTGTGGTCGCTACAAGGAGGAAAGGTTGTTGCTCTATTTCTGTTGCTGTGTGGGGTCAGACAACTGTGGTAGCAGAGGATGCTCTGTTGTCAATGCCGATGGAGGAGAGGAAGTGGTGATGGCAATCGGCGGTTGTTGTTGATGTCGGTGGAGAAGAGGAAGAGGTGATGGCAATCGACGACTGCGATAGTAGAGAGTGCTTTGTTTCTACCGTATCGCAGAAGGGGACTTTTTTTTGGCTCGCTAGCTGGGAAGCAGCAGTGGCGATGGTGGCAATTGGCAGTCGCGGTGGCTACAGCGACTGTGGTGGCCGCAGTGTCACGACCTTAGCTGGAATTGCCTAAGGCGTGAGGCACCCTTGCGGCCAAAGACGCAAACTTAGCTTGCGTTGCCTAAGTCGCGAGTTACCCTTGTGGCAAAGACGCGAACTTAGCTTGCGTTGCCTAAGTCGCGCTTCGCCCTTGCGATCTTTCTTCGCAAGGATCAGCCCACTTTGTAACCTCTCGCAGGTCCCGAAGGACCTGTAAAAGAGAAAGAAGTTAGTTCGAAAGAACGAGCAACGGACAAGTCCCGAAGTATCGCGAAAAGGGAAGCTTTACAAGCAATTCGACGAACACCCTGTGTGCACAAGAGAAAAGAGGGAGAGGGAGAAAAACAAGGCTTTCAAGGATGAACGAACAGCTGCAAGCCCACAAACAGCCGCTCACCTGGTCCCGGGCGCAAAGACAAGTTCCCGTAAAGGTCACGTGCGAACTTGCGAAAGAGATCTCAACGCCCGGTATATAACCGAAGCCCCATCCAGCCCTGTGCCACCCGGGGGGTTCCTGGGGTCTGAGATGGCTGACATTTTGGTGAGCGGAGGTAGTTCTCCGCTCACCTCCCGCGGCATGCGAAAACGGAGCTGTTTTGGGCTGTTTTGGGGCTGTTTTGCTCGGTTCGGTGAGTGGTCGCTTTGCAACGCTGCAGCTTGTTCGAACTTACATATTTACAAGCAAAATGACCCAAAACCAAGAGAAAACCTGCTGTCAAGCAGTTGTACATGCAGGTGTGAGCGACGAACGGTTCGTTGAACGGAGTTGTTGCGGGTGCGCGACGACCGTTCGTGACATTCTCCCCCACTTAAACTGTCGACGCCCTCGTCGACGCTTGTTGGTAGTTGTTGATGACTTCTTCTTCATGTCGCAGGGCGTCTTCAGGCTCCCAACTAGCTTCAGTTCGAGGAAGCTTTCGCCACTTCACCAAGTACTCTGTTTGCTCAGCTCCGTTGGGTAGCTTTATCTTGCCATCCGCTAGAATGGTTTCCACTCGCTTCTCGTAGGAGGCTGTGATGGGAGGTAGCCGAGTTGGAACACTTCGGGAAGCATCTTGCGGATCCGAGTGGTAGGCTTTTAGGTTGCTGGCATGAATGACGTTGTGAATTTTGAACCACGCCGGCAGCTGCAACTTGTAAGAGACGTTGCCTACCCTGCTGATAATTGGGAAGGGTCCTTCATACTTGCGCACCAATCCTTTGTGGACTCTGTTCCTAAAGAATTGGAGTGATGCTGGTTGGAGCTTTACCAACACCAAATCGCCAACTTTGAACTCTTGCGGTCGCCTTCCCAAGTCTGCCCACTTCTTCATCCTTTTTGCCGCCTTCTCCAAGTAAGCCCGCGTAATATCGGCATTTCGATGCCACTCCTTTGCGAAATGATAGGCTGATGGACTACTCCCAGTATACCCAATTGCCATGGTATGCGGAGTCGACGGTTGTTGTCCTGTGATAATCTCGAATGGGCTCTTGTTGGATGCAGAGCTCCGCTGCAAGTTGTAGGAGAATTGGGCAATGTCCAACAGCTTCACCCAATCTCGTTGATTGGCACTCACGTAGTGCCGAAGATATTGCTCCAAGAGCGAATTTATTCTTTCAGTCTGGCCATCCGTCTGGGGGTGGAGGCTTGTAGAGAAGTATAACTTTGACCCCAACAATTTGAACAGCTCGGTCCAAAATCGTCCCAGGAACCGAGCGTCTCGATCGCTAATGATATTGTGCGGGACTCCCCAATACTTCACTACATTCTTCATCATCAGCTTGGCCGCGTCCTTTGCTGAACAGTGTAGGGGAGCAGCAATGAAAGTTGCATACTTTGAAAACCGATCGACCACTACGAGTATCGATCCGAGTCCCCCTACAGGTGGTAAGCTTGATATGAAGTCTAAGGAAATGCTCTCCCACGGCCTTTCTGGTACGGGCAACGACTCCAAAAGTCCCACCGGCTTCCGCTGCTCCACCTTGTCTTGTTGGCAAGTAAGGGATGTTCGAACAAATTCTTCCACATCAATCCCCATTTTCGGCCAGTAGAAGGCCCTCTCCACGAGAGCCAATGTTCTGTGAATGCCTGGGTGTCCACCCCAAAGGGAATCGTGACACTCTTTTAAGAGCTCACGCCTTAAATTGTCTACTCGGGGAACATAAACCCTATTCCCTTTTGTGTAAACAAGTCCCTCCTAGACCCAAAATCGTCGTGTCTTGCCTTCTTTGATGAGCTGCATAAGGATAACTGCCTGGGGATCACTATACAACCCATCCCTGATTCGGGAAAGAAAGTTGGAGTGCAACTGACTTGCTTGGCCTCTGCCCTCCAGTTGTACGGCATTCACACTTTCCACTTTCCGACTTAGTGCATCGGCCACGACGTTCGCCTTCCCGGGCTTGTACTCCATTGCCATATCGAATTCAGCCAGGAAGTCCTGCCATCGCGCCTGCTTTGGGGAGAGCTTCTTCTGAGTTTGGAAATAGCTCAGGGCGATGTTGTCTGTCCTCAGCACAAATCGCGACCCGAGGAGGTAGTGTCGCCAAACTCGTAGACAGTGGATCACTGCTGTCATCTCCTTCTCATACACTGGATACCGCCGCTCGGTCTCGTTGAGTTTGCAGCTCTCATAGGCCACCGGATAACCCTCCTGCATGAGTACTCCCCCAATAGCGAAGTCCGAAGCATCTGTATGGACTTCAAAGGGCTCTCCATAATTCGGCAATTTGAGCACCGGTTCTTCCAGAACAGAAGCCTTCAGATCTTGGAATGCTATCTCACATTTGTCCGACCACTTCCAAGGCTGCTCCTTCTTCAGCAACTCCGTCAGTGGAGTTGCCCGCTTCGAATATCCCGCAATGAAGCGTCGATAGTAGTTGACGAAACCAAGGAAGGATCTCAACTCTGGCACCTTCTTTGGAGTTCACCATTCCGCAACTGCTTGTACCTTCGACTTATCCATCCGGATGGAGCCATCACCGATTCGATGTCCCAAGAATAGAATCTCAGTTTGAGCAAAGTAGCATTTCTCCCTTTTTACGAACAAAGTGTTCTCCCTGAGAACCTTGAAAATCGTCCGCAGGTGCTTGATGTGCTCCTCGAGCGTTTGGCTATAGACGACGATATCGTCCAAATAGACGACTACGAACTTATCCAAATACTCGTTGAATAGCTGGTTCATGAGAGTACAGAATGTGGCCGGAGCGTTGGTTAAGCCGAAAGGCATCACCAAGAACTCAAACGCTCCATACCTGGTCACACAGGTAGTCTTTGCTTCGTCGCCTTCAGTAATGCGCACATAACAATACCCCGACCGAAGGTCGAGTTTTGAGAAATACTTTGCCTTGCCCAATTGATCGAACAAGTCCGCAATGAGCGGGATGGGATACTTGTTCTTCACTGTCACTTTGTTAAGGGCTCGATAGTCGACGCATAATCGGAGGCTCCCATCTTGTTTCTTCTGTAAGAGAACTGGAGCTCCGAAAGGTGCTTTAGAGCTGCGGATGAGACCACCGCTTAGCAGTTCACCTAACTGCTTCCTGAGTTCTGCCAACTCTGGCGGGGGCATGCGGTAGGGTGGTCTCGCTGGAGGCTTCACTCCTGGCTCCAGCTCGATACTGTGATCCACGCCTCTGCGTGGTGGAAGATTCTTCGGCAACTCGAGTGGCATAACATCTTTGAACTCTTTTAGGACGTTCGCCACAGCAGCAGGTTCTTGAATGACCTCCTCGTTGAGTGGCTCTAGCTTCATAGCAGCCAGAAATGTCAACTCGCCTTTTCGCACCCCTTTCTTCAATTGTAATGCCGAAATGTGTTGGGGCTCCTTAGTTCCTCTCCGAGAGACGGGAACCACGCAGGGGTCATCGCCTCCCATCATACATAGGGAGTTCAAGAACGGCATCGGCACCAACTTTGCCGCGTGCATAAACTCTATTCCGAGAATAACTTGGAAGTCGTCCAGTGGCACGGCCATCATGTTGGTGTTTCCGCTCCAAGTCCCGATTTTGATAGGAACACACTTCGCCAACCCGGAGATTCGCCTGGCCTCCGAGTTCACCGCCTTCATTCGGCTTGGGCTCTTCTCCAAGGTCAACCCAAGTCGCTGTGCTTCACGATCAGCTATGAAGTTGTGGGTAGCGCCCGTATCCACCATCGCACGGGTCGTTTGGCCATTTAGCTTAATGTCCACATACATCAGCTCGCTACTTCCTGCTTTTTGTGCCTTCGTCTTCATGTTCTCCCCCACTTGACCCCGCATAGCGTTCAACAGACGCATTGCTCCCATTCGGGGTCCTTGCGACTCCTCATCGTCGCTGCTGGATTCTGAACTGGTCAAACTAAGAGCAACAGCTTTGCCCTTGTCCGATCGGGGAGGGTGGATGGAAGCCGTCAAAGCATTGAGTGCCTGTTTCTATGGGCACTCCCTTACCATGTGCGGTCCTCCGCACAAGAAGCATCCTCCAGGTTTTGAGGCCTTGCCTTTTGGGTTCGGCCCTTTGTGGGAGCTCTTCTTCTTTTGTTCGCCCCCGAGCTCCTTCCCTCGAGAATGTTTTGGAGGGCGATTGCTTGAAGATTGTTTCCTTCTCGCTGGGTCTTCAGAGGAAACAAAGTCGGTGAGCCTTTCTGCAGTAGCAATTGCCCCGACTACATCGGTAACATTCCTTCGATTTAGCTCCTACTGAGCCCATGGTTTCAAACCATCGAGGAAGCTGAACAACTTGTCCTTCTCGGACATGTCCTGTATGTCCAGCATTAGTGCAGAAAACTGTTTCACATAGTCTCGGATGGTGGTGCTTTGGCGGAGTTGTCTCAACTTCCTTCTTGCGACGAACTCTGTGTTCTCCGGTAGGAACTGAGTTCTCAACTCCCGCTTCAAGTCCTCCCATGTGTCGACTCGACACCGACCTTGTTGGATCTCTTCCCAACGAGTTCGCCACCAAAGTTTCGCATCTCCGTTCAGATACATCGTTGCTATAGAAACTTTGGTATCTTCAGAATCGGGCCTCGTAGCTCGGAAGTATTGCTCCATGTCGAACAGAAAGTTCTTGAGCTCCTTGGCATCTCTGGCCCCTCCATATCCATGAGGCTTAGGTGCCCTTAAATTTTGTGGCGGTGCAACGCGGGTGTTGCCTCCTCCCGCATTTAGTGTTCTTGTGAGCATAGCCACCTTTGCAGTGAGTTCCGCCACAACATCCTGTAAGTGTTGCACGGAGTCTTTGGTGTCATCCGACAGTCGGTCGACTAGGGCCTCGACCTTGTCGATCCTAGACTCCGCTTCCTCTTGCGAGCTCTCTACCCCAACAAGTCTTTGTTGGTCATGGTAGAGTCCCTCCATGCTCGCTTCAAGAACATCCAGGCGGGTTTCCGCCATCGTGAGTCTCTCCTTATGACTCTTTTTTCCAGTTAGCGCACCAGATTGCGCTTCCTCCGCTCGCGGAGAGTGGCCAACTTCTCGCTCATCCTGTTCGCTGCCGCGCTCCTCTTGAGCAGCTCCAACAGCATGAGAGCGAGTGTGCACGTGCAGCCCACTTGCGGCTGCTTGGGGCAAGGGTCCGGCTTGCCCCGTCTTGCTTGATTTGCCACGATGCTTTGCCATGGCGAAGTTGCGAAGTTCGTTCGCTATTCGATCGAAGAGCTTGCCCGCTCTGATACCACAATGTCACGACCTTAGCTGGAATTGCCTAAGGCGTGAGGCACCCTTGCAGCCAAAGACGCGAACTTAGCTTGCGTTGCCTAAGTCGCGAGTTACCCTTGTGGCAAAGACGCGAACTTAGCTTGCGTTGCCTAAGTCGCGCTTCGCCCTTGCGATCTTGCTCCGCAAGGATCAGCCCACTTTGTAACCTCTCGCAGGTCCCGAAGGACCTGTAAAAGAGAAAGAAGTTAGTTCGAAAGAACGAGCAACGGACAAGTCCCGAAGTCTCGCAAAAAGGAAAGCTTTACAAGCAATTCGACGAACACCCTGTGTGCACAAGAGAAAAGAGGGAGAGGGAGAAAAACAAGGTTTTCAAGGATGAACGAACAGCTACAAGCCCACAAACAGCCGCTCACCTGGTCCCGGGCGCAAAGACAAGTTCTCGTAAAGGTCACGTGTGAACTTATGAAAGAGATCTCAACGCCCGGTATATAACCGAAGCCCCATCCAGCCCTGTGCCACCCGGGGGGTTCCTGGGGTCTGAGATGGCTGACATTTTGGTGAGCGGAGGCAGTTCTCCGCTCACCTCTCGCGACACGCGAAAACGGAGCTGTTTTGGGCTGTTTTGGGGCTGTTTTGCTCGGTTCGGTGAGCGATCGCTTTGCAACGCTGCAGCTTGTTCGAACTTACATATTTACAAGCAAAATGACCCAAAATCAAGAGAAAACCTGCTGTCAAGCAGCTGTACATGCAGGTGTGAGCGACGAACGGTTCGTTGAACGGAGTTGTTGCGGGTGCGCGACGACCGTTCGTGACAGCAGGGACTTTGGCTGGGCTTCTTTCTCACTCGAGATTGATGTGGTTGCCGACTTCTGTCGCGACCCGAGTCTGATGAGCCAACTGGCTAATAACTTCATTTTGGTCCTTCAACCACGGACCAAAATGCTTAAGTAGGAGTTAACGTAGTACACTCATCAGACCCATATAAGCCAATCATATACATTGCCCACTTACGATGAGGGACTAATGGGATGCTACAACTTCTTTCTTTCTTTCCTTTTTTTCTTTTTTGAGATAATGATAACTGCGACAGGTGTTGTGAGAAATTGCAGTGAGAACGCCGAGGATCGCTACTCTGATATCAAATGATAAGACCCTAGGGTTTTATCATAGAAGGAAGGGGAGAAAAGGGGATGATCACTTCAAGAGGATCGACCTCCTAGGGTTTGTCAAAAGACTGAAATTATATTTCATTGCTTGTTGAAAAGAAACAAATACATCCCTATTTATAGAGTTCTACCGAGAGTCCACCAGGACTTGGACTCTTAATAATAAATAAATATCAAATAAACCCCTATCCAACTCTTATTGAACTAAACAAATTCAATAAAATATTTTTTAAAGCTCATAAAATAAAGGGATCCTAATACTATGCTGCCACAGTATTGTGTCTAAATGCCAATTAATTGGCTAAGCAAGCTTCCCTACCTTTAAGTTTTAGTTTGAACATCATGTGTGATCTATAATGGTATAATTATTCTTGACCTTCTGATAGACCAAACTAATTCCAAGTTTGATCCCTTTGGTCAAATATATGGGTTATGTTAGATATACAAACATCATCTGCAAAGTTTAAAATAACAGTACTCAAATCACAAAGCCATATGATTAAGTCATGGCACAAGATTCAGCACAGTAAACTATATAAGATACACAATGCAGCTGGCAATGATTGACAACCTATGATGTCCTAACCAAATCTCATCCTAGTGGAAATAGTTGAATGAGATTAAGAGAGAAATGACATTATATGAAGAGGAAGCACAAGGTTTCATGTTGTTCATTCACAGAGTCGATCTCCTGAGTGAGAATATAGAAGACCGTTTCTCCTTCCTCAATGTGTTTCAACATGAAGACCTAGTATCTAGCTTCATGAACATAACACTACTGAAAAACAACAACTTGAAGGCCTAAAAATGTCAAATATTATAATGATGTTGCAAAAGGAAATAATAAAAAAGAATTACATCCTTTAATTAAATAATATCCTATTGGATGAAAATCAATTTTGTACGACCATGTTGATTCCTCGGATATGGGGAATCATTGTGCCATAGAAAACATGGCTTAAGCAAAGCTCAGCAAAACAATGACATGCATCGAATAGTGTTCATGATGGCATGCAGGTATAGAATGAGTCAAAAGAATACACAGTCACTATAATAGAGAATAGTAATAGTTTTAATGAAGCTCATATCCTTTCTTCTTAGCTACACATATTTGTTTCATGGCATTGCTCGTGTGGGTATGGGTTATGTGCCAGCATGGTGCAAGTCGGTTACAACAGGAGGTGTGTTGGCTGCTACAAGTATCATGCCAGTGTAATGTTGTGTTGGCTTGGCCTTTGTGATGAATTATGCATGTAGTTAGTATTATACCAATATAGAATGTGTCACCCAGCACCAAGGACTTCTGGTAAAGTGCACAATTCTTATAGAGAATATTTTGCTGAATACAGTGTCACACATTAAATTTAGATTCCTACATATAAAGAACTTAAAGAAGTGATAGCAGAACTTCATAATATGAGTGCAAGGAACTCGAGTATCAAGTTAGAAAAGCAAGGTTCCACTTATTTCTTCTGTAGCAGTGTCAAATGTAGTCAGTGGCATCAAAAGAATAGACATTCTGGCCACGTCTTCAAGAAGCATAATATCCTAGAGGAATTCTTTATGGCAAATTGTATGAGATTATATGACAGGCTCCTCATGATAAATAACACTGCTAATTGACCAACATATACTACAAATTACGGTTTCTAATTTCACCTGGATTGGCATGTATTTGATGGTATATTCCGGTCCTAATTGGAACTGGCACATGGACCACCCTTTTTGGGTGGTCTGGTCTCCCCTCTTTTTTTTAAACTGACAGCAGGCTTAGGGTGACATGTCCGCAGCCTTGTTTACTTTCTTGTGCCTCACGCCATCACTCGCCTCAGCCATTATCAGACTGCTTGCCTAGTTTTGATACTTGTCTTCCTCTTCTGACTCTGCCTCGGCCTTACCGTGTGTCATTACAAACTGGACCTGTCCTGGTATGGGTCTTGTATCCAAAACTTCAAAGCTTGCTATATATTATAAAGACATTGATTAGAGCACATAATTTGACAACCCAATTTCCGATACTCTTTCTAGCATAGTTTGGAGTTCAAGCAAATACAGAAAAACCAAACCATATGCATCTAGTTGTACTTAAAAACTTATCCTAAACACACTGATATCAGATTTGACATCAACGTGAAGTCAAGATAGTTACATGATCAGCAGCCAGTTTTGTCAAGGTCCAAATTTGTTAAGCTATGGAAGATCAATGTTGAGTTCCATGTCCTATAACTTCTTATCCTGGAGTCATATAAGTATTGCAATTTGTAGTAAAATTAAGTTGAACTCAACATATCATTTTCAAACTTGAAATTATCCTTTCTATGTTTGACTCAGCAGCAAGATATTAAAAAATACACCTAACACCAAATGATGTCTGCTTTTCCGTCTCAGATTTACATTGTTATCCTTGTTCTAAATTCCTTCACTTTGTTTCTTAATCATCTCTGGATCATTAAAGAAGATGACAGAAAATTCAGACTAGAACAGAAAGGTTCTCCACTCACATAGTCCCCATGTTTTGTTTCATTCCTTCTCCATCAAAATCATGTCTAAACATTATATCTCACACTAAGTGACACTCGATACTATATGATTTCAGTAATAACTCAGCAGTCGCTAGAGAAACCCTAAATGAGCCGCGCCTACAGCGCAGACGAGGAAGGTTATTATTTGCCGAAATCAGAGGGACAAAACCATATACTCCACCACTAAGGAAGGATCCACTCACCGTCGAAACCTTCGTCCTCGTCTACTTCTCTGTCGCGGGGGCTCTTCGCCGCACTCACCCTACTCCACACACTGGCGACTAGAATCCTCCTCCGCCGACCGTGACTCTACCAGTGAGGGTCTCTGGAGAAGCTAAGATAAAGCACTACAAGACGGCGCACGAGGGTGAGAAGGAGAGCTGCTGCTAGCACCCGCCGGCTACAGCGTCCGTCGGAGAACGGTTGGCCACTTCGGTTACCCGGCGCCCAGGGTCGAAGTCCAATATCTGACGGGGCGCTCGTACTTAACTAGGCTTCGAAACGGGTCCAGCCCGTTATTAACGAAATCGGGCATGGATCCGATTCTAGGCGAACAGGCACCACAGACCGATTGGGTTTGGTGAAGCCGGGAATCTACAATCAAGCCGAGATCAAGCTAGGAACCAATTCGAGACGAACAGGCCCAATTTGGGTTTCGTGACCCGCCCAAATACCTCCTAAGCGGCTCGACCAACTAAGATCGGTTGGGGTTTGGTGAACCGCAAAAGATCCTGTGAAGACTTGTGATTAGTTAGGCCGGAGACGGGCTCGCTATTAACTCCGTCGCGTTCAAATCCAATCCGATAAGGGCTTGTAATTAACTGGGCCCTAAAACGGGCTGAGCCCGTTATTAGTTTGGTCGATCTCGGATCAGGCACGATAAATTGCAGTGCACTTCGACGGCTCCTCCGGGAAGACGAGGGTTGCAGGGGTAACGGCCTTGGAATCCCGCGATTGGAAGAGTACGGTGAGTCTTCTTCGGCTTCGGGGTTCTGCACTTTTTGTTCGGGTTCAGAAGGCGATGTTCATAGCTGAAGAATCGATTTGTTTTGTTGTTATCTTCCTCCGTATCTGTACGTTTTGCTGAAATCGGGCCAGTAGACCTGGCATGTTGGGGAGTCGGATTTTAGCAACGCCGAACGCTGCTGGGGTTTCTGAGCCATAGGAAAGGCGGAAGCCGAGTTTTTTGGTAACTTTGTTCCTCCATCAGCAACAAAGCGTGGATTCAAGTGTTGATGGCGAAGCTTTGCGTGTGAAAACGAAAGTCAAGAAATTGTCGAAGTCGGTTTCCTACGGCAGGTTCATCAGGTCGGTCTTGCAACGCTGGAAACTTCTGAAGATCTTGATGAGGCCTTGGGAAGAGGGCCTCAACAGCGAGGAGAGGACGATGACTATGATTCTAAAAGCGCATACGGTGTGGGAAAAGGGCTCTAGAGATCTTTAATCGGTTTAAAGAGAAAGGGATATTATGAACTCGACGTGATTATACTACAATGTCACGTTTATTGTCACGAGGAAGCTCAAAAATTGGATCTTGTTGGGTCAGCCTGGAGATGCGATCCAACAGGATAATGCTCATGAACTCCACTTATGGTATGTTTGTTAGTGCTTACTGCAAAAGAAGGCGTGACTGATGTTTGGTTGAGTGATCTCTACAAGCAAGGAAGTTTGCTGGATGAGTACACACAACCAGCTTTGACTACGATGTACATAAATGTGGATATGATTGACAAATGGTGGTCTTGGTTTGAAAAGTTCATGACAAATGATTGTAAAAAAGCTTCTTCTTGTTGCTTATCCAGGCAAAAGCTGACTGTTGTGTGTTAAATAAATTTGATGATAAAGGCTTAAAGGACACGAGTGGACTGCATTAAGGCTGGTGAAAAGTTTGATGGCATGGCAATTGTGTCAAAAAAGTGGACTTATGGTTCTTTAATACAGACGATATCACTGCTGAACTACCTCATAGAGCAGTGAGCTATATCAAAAAAACTGCAAGAGGGAGGTTTGCAAAGTGGCTGCATTCTGTATTCAGGTAATGACTAGCTTTGCTAAGCTTGGCAAATTACAAATGGCAGAAGATCATTTTAACAAAATGTTAGCTTTAAGATTCAACCTGATACCGTTGTTCATTCCGCTCTTAAAAATGCATTTACATAAGTTGAAAATGTTCATGAAGTGAAATATGTTAATTCAGTGAAGATTACTGGTTTTACTCTAGGTAACAATAACAAAGTCGTAAGTCTCAACTATTTGGGATCGACTATGTGGATCTTTTGCCCCCATTAAGATTTATAAAGAGTCATATGTTTACTTAAGTTCAGAGTACTTTGATCTTTATTCATAGTTTTTATTAAAGTCATTTTAGGTTTTTTTCTACCTCTCATCGTACCACTAGCATTAATCTGAGACACTCACTAGATCCTTATACCGCTAATATTATAGTTTCTAATAAAATCTTTTTAAATATTCGGTTGGCTTTACTCTGAACTTAAATTGTGGCTTTTCAATCGTGAGAGAACCACAAGCAACATATTAGCTTTTAAGAGTATTGGAAGATAATCCAGATGTTAATGCCTCTCCTTACAAGAGATTTGATCATCCAGCCGCTGCTTTGAAATCCTAATTTTTCTTCCAATCCCTGTTGAATTGGTGCAGGTTATTTTTGTATGGAAGTAGTTGAACCATCCGCAGAACACCTTGGAGACCAAGCATGCACAGCTGACCATCTTTTGCTCCCACCAAAGGTGCCATCTGTTCTCATTTAAGGTATGACTTCAACGATTCTGGAATTACAAGAAAGCTTACCAGAGAGATGTTGGTCAAAACCTGTTCTTATTATTCTCCCTCTTATGAAGAAGATACACTACTATATGTTGGATGTCAAAAACCTCTTCAATGACTCTGTTAAACACATCGATCACACAATTATCACAAGAAAGGACTTAGTTGATCAGAAAGGTAGGATGCCCAACGTGAATCATATCTCATGACACTTGTCACTTTCAGTTCTTGGTTCATTTTGGGAGTTCTTGGCAGTCTTTTAGTCCATGTGTAAATGCTTGATTATGGCATGCAAGTCATTTGCGGCATGTGTACATGCAACTAAACTCTTATGCTGCTGGACTTACAATACCTCTTTTTCAATCATATATTGCCTTGTCCTTGACCATTAGTCATCTCTGCTCTAACTTAGTTATAGTTAGGTAGCAATTATACATGCAAGTATCCCAACAGTTGTACCTACAGTATCTGTTTTTGCCTATAACTATCAATTTACAAAAGATTATAATTGTTTCCAGGGAAATGCACAGCATGTGTGTCAAAGAACACTCTACCAACCAAGAAATACATTGCCGGCATACAAAACTGGAATGGGTTGGAGCAGCAAGAGAAATGATTCAGACACGGTGAGGGCAATAGAAAGTGTTGTTGGGGGAGAACAACCACCCAACCAACCAATTCTGAGAGGAAGACAAGAGAAGCCAGCTTAATCCCCTGCATGCACGCCTTCTCCACATAGCTTGTATGCTTCAATTCTTGGCGACCTCCAACGCTCCGATCGAATAATGGAAGAAAGGGATCGAGTTTACTAGTAAACATATGGTCGTTAAGGAATGATCTTATTGTTGTGTATGGTTGCAATCTTGTTGTTGTGTTGTATGGTTAAATCAAGGACTATTTTTTCCAGAGAAACAAACCCTCTATTATTATAAAAAGGAAAAAAGAGGCAGTGTGAAATTGTTGAAAATTTCTTTTGAGTACAATGATTTTGATTGAATTTCTGGTTAATTAGTTTCTATAATTTGTCTTGGTGTAACATATAAACCATCAAAATTAGACTAAGATGTATCATTAAGTTTTCTAATTTTACCTGATCCAACCAATATGTGCAGCTTTGAGATCAAAATGTGATAAGCTTGTTGAACATTTTTATGTAAGTAAAATTTTTAACATGAGTGTCTAATGATTATATATATATATATATATATATATATATATATGTATATATATATATATATATATATATATATATATATACATAATATTATCCGATCAATGTTTGAGATATGTTATGTTAAAAGCTTTATGTGACGGATTACTTTTGATATATATATATATATATATATATATATATATATAATTAATTTATTTCAAAAGAAAAAAAATAAATTAAAGTAGATGAAACTTCATTATCTTAAAATTGAAGATAGAAATGGTGGCCGCCATAACTTGTCCGCTCTGAATTGATCTGGCGGTACTTTTGTCACTATTGCGATTTGTGACCGCTATATCGACATCCAACTGTGGAAATGAATGCCTCGCTTTAGCCGTCAGATCTACATGGTTGAATGCAAGTAAGTCGCTGGGGCAGTTGCATCCTCTAACCTTCTCTCTCTCTCTGCTTTAAATCTCTCAAGCCATATCGTTTGTAGTGGCATTCCATTCCCCACCTCCCATCAAAGCTTTCTCCTCCTAGACTCTTCTTCTACCTCAAACCTGATCTGCTATTTGCGCTTCTGCCGAGCTGGGCAAAATTTGCAGTCATGTCGGGCGAAAACTCCGACTCCCCACAAGTCTCAGCAGCTCCCCTGCAGCACACCGTCAATCTCAAGCTCGTCAAGCTGGGATACCATTACCTCATCTCCTACTCCCTGTATCTTCTCCTGTTCCCCGCCCTCGCCGTCGTCTCCACACGCCTCGCCAGCCTCACCTTCGGTGACCTGCTCCTGCTCCGGAACTCCCTTCGGAGCAACCCGGCGACCCTCGTCCTCTGCTACGCCCTTATGGTGTTCCTCGCCACCCTCCTCTTCATGAAGCGGCCCCGCCCTGTCTACCTCGTCGACTTCGCGTGCTACAAGCCCAGCTGCGCCCTCAAGTGCACCCGCGAGTTCTTCGTGGAGCACTCGGCGCGCACCGGCATCTTCACCGACGACAACCTGGCGTTCCAGAAGAAGATACTGGAGAGGTCGGGGCTGGGGCAGTCGACGTACTTCCCGGAGGCGATGTTCGAGACGCCGCCCAAGCTGTGCATGGCGGAGGCGAGGAAGGAGGCCGAGATGGTGATGTTCGGGGCCATCGACGAGCTGCTGCAGAAGACCGGCGTGTAGGCGAAGGACATCGACATCCTGATCGTGAATTGCAGCCTCTTCAATCCCACGCCCTCCCTATCCGCCATGGTGGTCAACCACTACAAGCTCAGGGGCAACATCCAAAGCTACAACCTCGGTGGGATGGGTTGCAGCGCAGGACTCATCTCCATGGATCTCGCGAAGCAACTCCTCCAGGTTTAGTTAGTCTCCCGACTCTGCTGAGCTCCTCTGAATTCGCAGCTTGCAGAGCTAATATGCGCATCCGAATCCAACAGGTACACAGGAATTCCAACGCCTTGGTCGTGAGCACGGAGAACATCACCCTCAACTGGTACTTCGGGAACAATCGCTCCATGCTCGTGCCCAACTGCCTGTTCCGCGTCGGCTGCGCCGCCGTCCTCCTCACCAACCGCAGCGCCGGCCACCGCCGCTCCAAGTACCAGCTCATACACACCGTCCGCACCCACAAAGGCGCGGACGAAAGCTCCTACAACTGCGTCTTCCAGCACGAGGACGACGAGGGCAAAGTCGGCGTCGCGCTCTCCAAGGACCTCATGAAGGTGGCCGGCGATGCTCTGAAGGCCAACATCACCGCCCTCGGGCCGCTGGTCCTGCCGTTGTCGGAGCAGCTACTCTTCGTCTTCAATCTGGTGGCGAGACGTGCATTGAGGATGAGGATCCCTTCGTACATTCCGGACTTTAAGCTCGCGTTCGAACACTTCTGCGTGCACGCGGGAGGGAGGGCGGTGCTGGACGAGGTGGAGAAGAGTCTGGAGTTGACGGACCGGCACATGGAACCGTCGAGGATGACGCTGTACCGGTTCGGCAACACGTCGAGCAGCTCGCTGTGGTACGAGCTGGCTTACTCGGAGGCCAAAGGGAGGATAAAGAAAGGGGACCGGACATGGCAGATCGCCTTCGGCTCGGGGTTCAAGTGTAACAGCGCGGTGTGGCGTGCATTGAGGACCATCAATCCGGCCAAGGAGAAGAATCCGTGGATGGAGGAGATTCATGAGTTCCCGGTGCGTGTGCCCAGGGTGGAAGCTATTAGGACGTAGAAGAAGAAACAATTCATAGTTAAGGAGACCCAAATTGTACTGTGAATCTGAATAAAATATTTCTCATGCAAACCATCTCAAAGAAAATAAAAATAAAATTGATTTGAGTATTTTGCATTCCAAGTGCCGAGTGGCTTCTGAGTGCTGATTAGTTCAAGTGAATGCAGCGTCATCTTCGAGCAATTGATATGGAGAGATGGCTTCTCCATCGATGTAGTATGAGGATGCGTTTTGCTCACTTTAAGCAAGAGAATGTTGCTTTTACGATCTTAACTTCGATCGATCTGGTTATGTCATATCATACACACATTATAATGTTGTATCTTTTAACGAGTCCACGGTCGACATGTAATTTTGACTTTGTTACATGAGTTTTTTATTATTTGACTTGATGTTTTAGAAAGTCCCAAAATCGCAAGTGTTTGGAGATGTCAATATCCCAACCAAAACAGAAAAAATACAATAGGTTTGCGGACCATTTTCTAGCTTCAACTCCACCACCAGCTCTAGCCCCTACCCTAATGAAGAGTTATGTTCCCTTAGGAAAATAACTTTCCACATCACTCCTCTCTAGGTCCACCTAATCTTCTTTAACAACTAGGGGGACCTAAAGGGTTAATTATCTAGTATATTCAACTCTCCCTAATGTGTAAGTCCATTTAAGATGGGTTAATCGTTAGAGAATATCCAAAAAAAAAAAAAAAGGGAAAAAAAACTGAAACCGAACGCTACCGAAAGGTCTCATTTGTTAAAAACATTACGGAGGAATCAATTCCTCGTATATTCAAAATGCCAACCTTAAAGCTCTACCAATTGAGCTATGACCCCACCAAGTATATAGCAACTTTTACATCACAAATAATATTATTCGGGACAACAATTTCTCTTATGTCATATCTTTCCGACAACTCTTAGAATGGTAGCAAGGGAATGATTCTCAAACTCCCTCGTGAATCAATTTTATCATTTGGGGCAACTAGCCAAGGAGTTTGATTTCACTTTTATCAACTATAATTTGCCAAAGAAACCTACCATCTCTCTACTAACCATAAGGGATAAAGAATCTCTAGATAGTTATACCAAATGTTTCAATAATAAAATCAGATTGGTGGTGGATCCAAGTTCAACCGCCTTGATCAACACTTATATCGACACCTCCAGCCTTCAAAAGTCTTCTACTCGATCATCATGCAACCCTCTACTATATTTTTGAGTTGCTATAAGAGACTAATCAAAATATAGTATCGAAGTCAATGATTATTGAAAAGAGAAGTTGAGTCTAAGAAAGGTTGCAAGAGAGGAAAAAAAGCTCATAGTCGAATAATTCAAAATGGCATCGCAACGACAAACCTTGAGGGGATCGGGCTCGCCCCTCACAAGAAAATTTTCCTACTGAACACTTCTCACACTGAGGTGTTTATGCAAATAAGGGAGAAGGGTTTACTTCGTGCACCTCAACCTCTTCAGACTCCCCCCACTAGGCGACGTTGATCCAAATTCTACTACTTCCATCAGGATCATGGGCATGACATAGAATATTTCCATGACTTGAAGCAACAAATAGAGGAGTTCATTCAGAAAGGGCATCTCAATTGCTAGCTCCATAGAGTTTGGGAGACATCTTCAAGACCACAAGGACTCATCGAACGATATGTAGACATAATTGTGGGGGCCTGTGTTAGGAGGTAACAGCTCATCCTCCCACAAAAGGTTGTGTGTGAGCCTCGTGCCAAGAGACTTCACCTAACTGGGCTCTCACATTATATTTAGGGAGGAGTCTAAACACCTAAATCTAGACCATGATAATTCTCTAGTCATCTCTTTTAGAATTGTCAATGTATTAGTGAAGAGAGTCTCGATGGATACAAGAAGTTCTACCGACATTTTATACTATAAAGTGTTTTAAAAATTTAGATTAAGTACAAAGGACCTATAGCTCATCTCTTCCACACTTATTAGCTTCACGAGATTTGATCACCCTCTTAGGGATGACAAACTTGTATATCACTTTTAGATCAAGTGACTGTTCAAAGACGATTATGACTAAGTTTCTGATAGTGAACATATTGTTTGCTTATAACGCTATCATTGGCCGTCCAACCCTCAATCATTTATGCATGATCGTTTTAACCTACTATGTGACCCTGAAGTTCTCAATTAGTGCAGGGGTAGCGGAGCTCAAGAGTGACTAGCATGAGTTCCAACAATGCTACCTTAAATCAGCTTCACTTTCGAAGATAACTTCTCTCTCCATCCAACAATCGGAAGTTATCTCTCCATCCAACAATTGGACTCAAAAGAAGTAGCTCCTCAAGTCACTCATCCCAAAGACATCCCAAAGTTGAGGAGTCACTTATGGAGATTTTATTGGACTTTTCTGGGTTGGACTGAACTACTAAGATTTGTTTAACCCTTCCCAAAGAGAAGAAAATCAAGCTCATTAATTTCTATGCCACAATGCAGAGGTCTTCGCTTGGACCCTTGGTGATATGTTGAGGATTGATCAAACCATGGCTCAACATCACCTTAACATCAATTTGGAACACTAGTCCATCCAATAGAAGCCCCGAAGGTTCACCCTAGATTGACAAGTTGTTATTGAGGAGGAAGTTAATAAACTATTGTATGCTGATTTAATCCGTAAGTTCCACTACACAAAGTGACTCGCTAATATAGTTCATATAAAAAATATTAATGAAAAATGGTGCATATATGTTGACTACATTAATCATAATAAAGTTTGTCTAGAATAATAGTTATCCTTTGCTTTGGATCGACTAGTTGGTCGATGCAACCTTGGGCCAAGGCTTGAAGATGAACAGGCTTGTATTGCTACAAGGTTATGCCTTTTAGACTTAAGAATACTAAGACAACATACTAAAGAATGGTAAATAAGATATTTCAAACATAGATTGAAAGAAACATGAAAGTTTTTTTATATCTCGATAACATGTTGGTCAAGAGTCGAATATCTAACACTCATCTAATCGACTTGACTAAGACTTTTGCCATACTCAAGATGTTTCAGATGCGACTCAACCCAATGAAGTGTGCCTTTAGGACTCGAAGAAAATACAAGCTATCATTAACATGAAGCCTTCGACATCTATATAAGAGGTCCAACAATTGACCAAATGGATTGCAACTTTGATTCGCTTTCTCTTAAAAACTGATTATTGATGTTTACCATTCTTCAAGACGTTACAATGGCCAAAGAATTTCTAGTGGACTGAGTAATATTACGCTGCATTCGAGCAACTCAAGGAGCACTCGGCAGCACAACCCCAATTGTCTAGTGTCGCCCTTAGGGAAGAACTGTGCATATACCTCTTTGTAACACCAATGGTGGTTAGCTCCATTTTAATCAAGGAGTAGGAGAAAATCTAGAGGCCAATGTATTATATAAGTCATGTCTTACAAGACACGAAGACTCGGTACTCAAACTTTGAAAAGCTTGCATATGCCTTGTTCTATTTGCTAGGAATCTCTGCCCATTCTTCTAATCTAATTATAAAATTATGATGATGGATCAGCCAATGTGACAAATCCTATCAAAGCCCAACGCTACTGGGCATCTCTTGAAGTGGCCAATTTGTAGGGAAATCTAGGGGCGACATCACATGTCCAGCGAAAGAACAGAAAATCCCCATATTTTTCAAAAATGTGTTCGTCATCATGCAAAAATTAATACATAAAATTTGTAAAACTGAAAACTATGAGTGAGATAGTTGTGTTACCTAGGGAGATTGTGTATCCTCGAATCTATACAGATCTGTAGGAGAGGATGAAGGAGGTCAAACGTCCTCCTCTCTAGTGGTGATCTACACAACAAGGCTACAACGACACTCCTCAATTTCCAAGCCTACTATCTGAGAAGGAGAAGGGAAGGGAAGAATAGGAGGAGGCAACCAAGAAAACTTCTAGCTTATGAGTGTTTGGTTCTCTCCTATTTATAGAGGCTCCCTATCAATTTAACCATAATGGATCCTGCCTTATTGGGTATTGGATCTCCATCCAACTACCCAAACCTCTTAGATTAGTGGATCTCTATCCAATAATCTCTCATTGGTTCCTATTGAATCTCATCCATATGATCTAATAATTTAGGAGCTTACTGAATATTTAATAAGATAGGGGGGGGTCCGGCGGATATCTCATATTTGAATATCTACTCGCCGCAATGCTAACCATATATGTGTGACCCTCTAGGTCCAATATCGAGTTGGTAGTGAGTTATACCTATTAGAACTCCTTTTGGCTTAGTGAATTATTATCTTCATAATAATTCACTCAATTCATTGATTGCGGACGTACTAGGCCACTATGTCACTGTCCCTAGACGATATAGGGGAATCCAATCATTTGGATCTATCCGTCCTCAATTACCATGTATATATAGTCCCTCATCTATCTAATACCCTAGAGACTATATATCGGGCATGGTATTGTCAGGCCCATACAGTTTCTACTCGAGTCTCTCTCTAATCGAATTCTCCCAAAAAACTCTTTCTTGTTGAATCTCGGATTTTGATGATGAAGTCAATTGTAAATTGTTTGATCTAATCTATATATTG